>NC_074691.1:29119213-29182574 GCF_029448725.1 Salvelinus fontinalis | reverse complement strand
TCTTCCTTGCTGAGCGGCCTTTCAGGTTATGTCGATATAGGACTCGTTTTACTGTGGATATAGATACTTTTGTACCTGTTTCCTCCAGCACCTTCACAAGGTCCTTTGCTGTTGTTCTGGGATTGATTTGCACTTTTCGCACCAAAGTACGCTCATCTCTAGGAGACAGAACGCGTCTCCTTCCTGAGCGGTATGATGTCTGTGTTGTCTCATGGTGTTTATACTTGTGTACTATTGTTTGTACATATGAAAGCGGTACCTTCAGGCATTTGGAAATTGCTCCCAAGGATGAACCAGACTTGTGGAGGTCTAAAATGTTCTTTGTGGCGTCTTGGCTGATTTCTTTTGATTTTCCAATGATGTCAAGCAAAGAGGCACTGAATTTGAAGGTAGGCCTTGAAATACATCCACAGGTACACCTTCAATTGACTCAAATTATGTCAATTAGCCTATCAGAAGCTTCTAAAGCCATGACATAATGTCCTGGAATTTTCCAAGCTGTTTAAAGGCACAGTCAACTTAGTGTGTGTAAACTTTTGACCCACTGGAATTGTGATACAGTGAATTATAAGTGAAATAATCTGTCTGTAAACAATTGCTGGAAATGTACAAAGTATATGTCTTAACCGACTGGCCAAAACTATAGTTTGTTAACAAGAAATTTGTAGAGTGATTGAAAAACAAGTTTTAATGACTCCAACCTAAGTGTATGTAAACCTCCGACTTCAACTGTATATGGCTACAGACGTGAGTGCTCTGTGCTGGTAGTCATTTAGGAATGTTACGTTGGCGTTCTTTGGCACAGGGACCATGGTGGTCTGCTTGAAATGTGTTGGTATTACAGACTCGGTCAGGGAGAGGTTGAAAATGTCAGTGAGGACGCTTACCAGTTGGTCAGCGCATGCTCTGAGTACACTTCCTCGTAATCTGTCTGTTGATCTGTTTAAAGGTCTTACTTACATCGGCCACGGAGAGCGTGATTCCACAGTCGTCCAGAACAGCTGGTGGTCTCTTGCATGGTTCAGTGTTGCTTTCCTCAAAGCGAGCATAGACGGTATTTCGCTCGTCTGGAAGGCTTGCGTCACTAGGCAGTTTACGGCTGGGGTTCCCTTTGTAATCCGTAATAGTTTGCAAGCCCTGCCACATCCGACAAGCATCAGAGCCTGTGTAGTAGGACTTAAGTTTACAGTAGTCCTATATTGACGCTTTGCATGTTTGATGGTTCGTCAGAGGGCGTAGTATTTCTTATAAGTGTCTGGATTTGTGTCCCGCTCCTTGAAACTAGATTACTCAAAATGTTATCTTGACCTGTGCACCTACGTTGTTCCTAGGCTAGGTTGTAATAACCTCATCATGGATATAGTGAACATTCTAGTATCATATAGTAGCCTAAACCTATCAATGTTACATTGAACTGGGTGAATGGAATATGAATGACAGTCATCCAATATGATGTAATAGAAATAAGGCCATGCTCCTAAAAAAATGTTGCGTCCTCCCTCGTCTTAAACTCCACCGACCGCCAATGGCCCTTAAACATAGATATGGTGTGCCAAACATGGGGATTCTAAATGGAACCCGTTTTGGTTCGGGGGAAGAAGATCCCCGGGGTTCTGATCGAAGAAGCCTACAAAAGGGTTCTATATAGAACCTTTCTGGGTGCCATTTACGTAGAAAACAAGCACTAAAACCCTTTTTGGTTCTACACAGAACCTTTTTTTCTAATACTGTATTAAATCAGTATTAATGTAATACACTCTTATACTTCTTAATTGTATGGTAATCATATGGTTCAAACAGTAGTGTAGAGTAATACCGTTTGAACATGTCCCTACAAGTTGAAATGCCTGACCGCCTGTTCCAACGGTAGAGTAATGGGAAACGATGAACTTTCAAAGCTAGCAGAAATTGACAAATTAAACACAGGTGCCAAAAGCACATTAATCTGGCTTTTTGACGAATTAAGAATGTAAGAAACTAAACCTCCTCTGACCACGTCTGTAACCGAGCGTGAACTTTTCCAAACTTGACTTGATTACATATTTTTCCTTGCCAGACAGCAATTAGGCGAAAACAAACCAGAACCTTCTCCCACATTTACCCCTGTCATTTCTCCTCTTTGATCTCTACCAACCCCATTCATTAAGCAAATACAACACACTGCCACTTAAAGTTCACAATGGAGACCTTAACATCTAATTAATCAACTATTCAACCTGCAATCAAAACTTGAGACGAGCTTTGAGTGAAGGACATGAGCATAGCTCTGACAAGGCCAAGTGTGGGTTGAAGAGGAAGAGGAAACAGATGAGTAGAAGTGGAGGGGTGACGGTAAACGTTGGATTATCAGGAGTTATTAGGAAGTGTACAGATGGAGGGATAACAGTAAACGTTGGATTATCAAGAGTTATTAGTAAGTGTGCTAGGAAGTGTACAGATGGAGGGGTAAACGGTAAACGTTGGATTATCAGGAGTTATTAGGAGTACAGATGGGATAACGGTAAGTGTTGAATTATCAGGAGTTATTAGGAAGTGTACAGATGGAGGGGTGATGGCAAACGTTGGATTATCAGGAGTTATTAGTAGGAGTAGAGATGGAGGGGTAAACGGTAAACATTGAATTATCAGGGGATATTAGGTTGCAGATGTTGTTTGTTTTTACTTGTCATACTGAAGCTTTGCACAATATGAACAGCAAGGTGACGTAGGTGAAATGAACGCCAGAGTAGAAATGTTAGCAATGTCACTGAGCCACGTTTAATTTGAGGATACATGGTCTAAAAAGCATATCTGAGCCGTCCTCCTGGGAGACAGAGGTAAAAAAAAGTGTCAGCAAACAAAACATGAGAAAACTACAGATTCAATCAGTCAAAACCACAAAACCCATAATGCTCTCTTGATGTTTTATTGCCTTTTGGCAGAGAATGTGGTGTTTATGTTGCCATGGCATCCGATCCCAGTTGGGGGGAGGGGCTTCCGGCAGCATGGTGACCAGAGCCTCCAGGAGGTCTATTTTATTCCAGCTTGACTTCATTACTCCCTAAAACCTCCTGTGACCTCTCCCTGTTCTGTTCAAATAAACATCCAGCAAAAACTGTTATTCCTTTCCTTGCCCAGTAAAGGTTGCTGTGGTCCTTCCTGGTTTTTCCTCGCTCTGATCACTTTTTCCCTTCTTCATCCTGTGATGGGAGACATGTCGTCCCCCCCCCCTATCTGTAAGTGGTTCAGGCCAGTGAAGGGGTTATGCTATATGTTGACTTTGTGTCCACTGGGTGTGAGACCCCAGGCATGATATCGCTCTAATATATTAATGATCGCCTATAGCAGTCAGCCAAGGCCTTGATATGGTCTACGAGCGTGGGTGCGGAAGGGGGAACGGACAACTTTTGTTTAGGCTACAACCCCTCCATAAACCAAACCTTATTTTGACGTTCACACGGAGAAGAAACAATAATGATTTTTTTTTTTTTTTTTAAAGACAGGAAATGGTTCTATCAAAAGACCATCCATATTGAGACCTGGAGTGGACCTCAAACTTGGTTTCAATCTAGGACGCCAACACAGGAAGCACCTCCATCCAATCTAGGACGCCAACACAGGAAGCACCTCCATCCAATCTAGGACGCCAACACAGGAAGCACCTCCATCCAATCTAGGACGCCAACACAGGAAGCACCTCCATCCAATCTAGGACGCCAACACAGGAAGCACCTCCATCCAATCTAGGACGCCAACACAGGAAGCACCTCCATCCAATCTAGGACGCCAACACAGGAAGCACCTCCATCCAATCTAGGACGCCAACACAGGAAGCACCTCTATCCAATCTCGGACGCCAACACAGGAAGCACCTCCATCCAATCTAGGACGCCAACACAGGAAGCACCTCCATCCAATCTAGGACGCCAACACAGGAAGCACCTCCATCCTAGCCCTCACAAAACCCTATAATCGTTACATCATCTGTACCACTTTCACGATTGACATATGGGCCGTGTAAAATTCACATTTCTAAGTCAAAAATGGGAATTTTCATAATGCTTCCCTTTGTACATGGTAGTCTCCCCCAATCCTTTTCTATTTTTTTCTTGTCTGTTTTCCGTAGTTGGAAAACTATCTGTAGGCCCTTCGACGGAGAGACCGCCTCCAGATCATTTCCACCATCTTGGCGAAACGCAAACATGGCGATGTCCTTTTGTCCTGAAGAGCCGCCAGGCTCAGAGATGTTTATTATCCCCTTTAATAACCCCCCCCCCCCACCACTTTTTATTAAAGCAGGGTAAAAACAATTAGGAGTGT
Source organism: Salvelinus fontinalis (assembly GCF_029448725.1). Classification (NCBI taxonomy): domain Eukaryota; kingdom Metazoa; phylum Chordata; class Actinopteri; order Salmoniformes; family Salmonidae; genus Salvelinus; species Salvelinus fontinalis. The sequence goes on along the minus strand of NC_074691.1, from coordinate 29,178,275 downwards.
ATAGGTTGTGTGGCTTTAATAAGGGCTTTATTGAATAACTGTCCTCCTAACACACCAAGGGAAGACTTCCAATGGTGACACAACGTTTAAAAGGGGATGGGCACCTAGAGGGAATGGCTAAGTAATGCAATTAGATGTAATATGCACCAAACCCCTCAACTTGCAAGCTGATTCCTTTTCTCTGATAGAGAAAATAGAAAATAGTTTCCAAAAGGCCTGAAACAGACGGAGATGGATTCACAGAGCGTCCAAATCCATAGATCATGATGAAATATCTCAATTCTAAATACAACAGAAGGGGGTAAACCCTCTTGAGACTGGTTATATGCTGTACTTGTTTCTCATCGCATGTGAACCGGCTTAACCAGGAGACGGGCCATAGAGCCCGAGGGAAGTCCCAGAGATTTGTTTAACCAGGAGAGGGGCGATAGGGCCCGAGGGAAGTCCCAGAGATTTGTTTAACCAGGAGAAGGGGCATAGGGTCAGAGGGAAGTCCCAGAGATTCGTTTAACTAGGAGAGGGGCCAAAGGGCTCATACTTTCTATACAGACATCATATACAGCGCATTCAGAAACTATTCAGACCCCTTGACTTATTCCACATTTTGTTACATTACAGCCTTATTCTAAAATTGATTACATTGTTGTTTTCCCTCATCAATCTACAAATCAAATCAAATGTATTTATAAAGCCCTTCTTACATCAGCTGATATCTCAAAGTGCTGTACAGAAACCCAGCCCAAAACCCCAAACAGCAAGCAATGCAGGTGTAGAAGCACGGTGGCTAGGAAAAACTCCCTAGAAAGGCCAGAACCTAGGAAGAAACCTAGAGAGGAACCAGGCTATGAGGGGTGGCCAGTCCTCTTCTGGCTGTGCCGGGTGGGGATTATAACAGAACATGGCCAAGATGTTCACTCACAATACGCCAAAAGGACAAAGCAAAACATTTTTTTTTAAATGTATTAAAAATGTTAAACTGAAATATGACATTTACATAAGTATTCATACCTTTATCTCATTACTTTGTTAAAGCACCTTTGGCAGCAATTACAGCCTCGAGTCGTCGTGTGTATGATACTACAAGCTTGGCACACCTGTATTTGGGAATTTGTAAGATTACTTGTTAGATATTACTGCATTGACGGAACTAGAAGCACAAGCATTTCGCTACACTCGCATTAACATCTGCTAACCATGTGTATGTGACCAATAACATTTTATTTTATTTTATTTCATTTTATTTCACAGCTCCCATTCTTCTCCTGGACCGACTCCAGAGTTCCTCTGTCCAGTGTCTGTGTTCTTTTGCCCATCTTAATCTTTTCTTTTTATTGGCCAGTCTGAGATATGGATTTTTCTTCGCAACTCTGCCTAGAAGGCCATCATCGCGGAGTCGCCTCTTCACTGTTGACATTGAGACTGGTGTTTTGCGGGTTCTATTTAATGAAACTGCCAGTTGAGGACTTGTGAGGCGTCTGTTTCTCAAACTAGTCACTCTAATGTACTTGTCCTCTGGCTCAGTTGGCTCAGTTGTGCACCGGGTCCTCCCACTCCTCTTTCTATTCTGGTTAGAGCCCGTTTGCGTGGCTCTGTGAAGGGAGTATTACACAGCTTTGTACGAGATCTTCAGTTTCTTGGCAATTTCTCACATGGAATATCCTTCATTTCTCAGAACAAGAATAGACAGATGAGTTTCAGAAGAAAGTTATTTGTTTCTGGACATTTTGAGCCTGTAATCGAACTCACAAATGCTGATGCTCCAGATACTCAACTAGTTTTAAGAAGGACAGTTTTATTGCTTCTTCAATCAGAACAACCATTTTCAGCTGTGCTAACATAATTGCAAAAGTGTTTTCTAATGATCAATTAGCCTTTTAAGATGATAAACTTGGATTAGCTAACACAACGAGCCATTGGAACACAGGAGTGATGGTTGCTGATAATGGGCCTCTGTACGCCTATGTAGATATTCCATTACAATAGTCATTTACAACATTAACAATGTTTACACTGTATTTCTGATCAATTTGATGTTATTTTAATGGACAAAAAATGTGCTTTTCTTTCAAAAACAAGGACATTTCTAAGTGACCCCAAACTTTTGAACGGTAGTGTATATGCATATTATGTGTTGTGGAGTGAGTGTTTGTATGTGTGTGTGTGTGTGTTTGAGTGTGAGTGTGTGTTGGAGTGTGTAGGGCCCTGTGAGTGAGCATAGAGAAAAAATATATATATAATTAAATACAAGGATTAGGGTTAGGTCAACTCAGATTGTCCATGTAGCCATTTTGTTAGCTATTTATTTAGCTACTGTATTTATAGCTTGGGGATAGAAACTGTTCAGGAATCTGTTAGTGTCAGACTTGATGAACCGGTACTGCTTGCCAAGAGAACACTCTATGGCTTGGGTGGTTGGAGTCTTTCACGATTTTCTGGGCCTTCCTTTCACAGCGCCTGATATAGAGGTCCTGGATGGCAGGGAACTCGGCCCAAGTGATGTACTGGGCTGTCCGAACCATCCTTTCTAGCGCCATGTGATCGAGGGCGGTGCTATTGCCATACCAAGCAGTGATGCAACCAGTCAAGATGCTCTCAATGGTACAGCCGTAGAACTTTTTGAGAGCCAAACTTTTTCAACCTCCTGACGGGGAAGAGGCGCGGTCTCGACTTCTTCGTGACTTTGAGCGCGTGTGTGTGGACCATTTTAACTCTACAGTCATTTCAACACAGAGGAAATTTAAGCTCTAGACCATCTCAACTTCAGCCCGGTCGATGTGGATGGGGGTATTCTCACCCCCCCCCTTCGTTTCCTGTAGTTCACAATGAGCTTAATTGTCTTACTGACGTTGAGGGAGAGGTTGTTGTGGGTGAACAGGGAGTACAGGAGAGGACTAAGCACACACCCCTGTGGGGCCCCCCCGTGTTGAAGGTCAGCGTGGCGGAGGTGATGTTGCCTACTCTCACAACCTGGGGTCAGCCCGTCAGGAAGTCCAGGATCCAGTTGCTGAGGGAGGTGTTCAGTCCCAGGGTCTTGGTGATGAGCTTGGAGGGGACAATGGTGTTGAAAGCTGAGCTGTAATCAATGGACAGCATTCTCACTTATGTATTCCTCTTTTCTAGGTGGGTGAGGGCAGTATGGAGTGCAATTGAGATTGCGTCGTCTATAGATCTTTTGGGGCGGTATGCAAATTGGAGTGGGTCTAGGGTGTCTGGGATGATGGAGGTAATGTGTGCCATAACCAGCCTCTCAAGCACTTCATGATTACAGAAGTGAGTGCTACAGGGTGGTAATCATTATGGCATAAAGCCTTAGAGTTCTTGGGAACAGGAACAATGGTTTTCATCTTAAAACATGTGTGGATTATAGACTGGGACAAGGAGAGGTTGAACATTATAGACTGGGACAAGGAGAGATTAAACATTATAGACTGGGACAAGGAGAGGTTGAACATTCTAGACTGGGACAAGGAGAGGTTGAACATTTCAGTGAATACGCCTGGGATAAAAAACTATATACAGTGGTGATTTTAGCATGTTAATCTTGGTGGGGGCAAACTCCCTCAATTTTTCAAAACGCAATACTAAACAATTCATTAATTGCACTATAGCGGCGACAAGCAGTGCCCACAATCTGTTAGGGTCTACATAAAGCTGTTCCAACAGCAGAGCTTTCTTTTCAGCACCATGGAATAAATCCTTACCACTGCTAAATCTGGTTATCAGCGGAGCCTTGTCTGGCAGCGAAACAGTTCATTCAGCCTCATTTACTGCATAAAAAAAAAAAAAAAAGCATAGCTGATATGGCTGACCATATCTCCTTGGCATATTACATCATTTATACAGCAGCATATAAGACATTTTTGGACTCACCGTGTTGTGTGACGGTCTTTCGTTTTGGCAAATGTTGTAATTAAAGAAAGAGAAAGATTTACTGTGGGGGATGGAGGGTAAGCTGCTGAGCGCTTGAGTCACATGATTTATTCAGTTGCTGTATCAGATATTCAAATGATATAGTGGGAGGGTAGATTATGGAAATGTCATTAAAGCCCACGCTGGCATTACTATTTTACTCTGCGGTGGAGGCAGAGGAAAAATAGTTAATGTGATATTAGAAAGGAGTCCTATACAAAAAGCCTGTGTAGTCTACAAGCTAGGAAACTATGGTAACCTGCATCTCCCGAATGCAGCGGGTCCAGCACGAACAGGAAGGGTCACAACTCTTGGTTCAACTTTCTTTTTCCCCCGTAACAAATTCTTCATCCGCCAATTAAAAGAAGTTGCCGTAGTTGGATGTGATAGAACACTTTGTCATTAAAGCGTCCTTTAACAGAAGTCAAATGGAGTCAGCACGATGTGGTAATCAATGTTACTAAAACCACTGGCCAAATGAAGATATAGAATACATTTAATAATGAGGAGCTGTGTCTTTCTTCAGCCTTGCAGAAAAAACACAGTGTTTCTAATAAAACATGAACAAGTCTCCTGCTAAGGGGACTCATTTGAGTACACCAACTTAGCAGATGACACCGCCTGGTATTCATTATGAAAGTGGTACTTTCCGGCTATTTGACATTCCTAATGAAAAGGGTACTTTTAACAAGAACATTAGTCTCAGACAGTTTTTACCATGTACGAATTAATATAAAGTACATGTTGTATAAACCTCTTATCTTATTTTCCAAAAAAAGCACATGGATGAGTAAAAAACATGGAATTGTTTCATATCCGGAAATGTGCCGTTAAATGTTGTCTAATGTTAGTAGCCTAGTAAAGGGTACATCATGTAAGATACAGTACCAGTCAAAAGTTTGGACACACCTACTCATTCAAGGGTTTTTTCTTCATTTTTACTATTTTCTACATTGTAGAATAATAGTGAAGACATCACAACTATGAAATAACACATATGGAATCATGTTGTTACCAAAAAAGTGTTAAACAAATCCAAATATATGTTATATTTTAGATTCTTCAAAGTAGCCACCCTTTGCCTTGGCATTCTCTCAACCAGCTTCACTTGGAATGCTTTTCCAAAAGTCTTGCAGGAGTTTCCACATATGCTGAGCAGTCGTTGCCTGCTTTTCCTTCACTCTGCGGTCCAACTCATCCCAAACCATCTCAATTGGGTTGAGGTCGGGTGATTGTGGAGACCAGGTCATCTGATGCAGCACCATCACTCTTCTTCTTGGTCAAATAGCCCTTACACAACCTGGGTCATTGTCCTGATGAAAATCAAATGATAGTCCCACTAAGCGCAAACCAGATGGGATGGCTTATCGCTACAGAATGCTGTGGTAGGCATGCTGGTTAAGTGTGGTGCTGTATATTGGCACATTTTACTTGTTACAGACCAAGCAGAACAATCTACACCTTGAATTTGGAGGTTTGCATTATCCCTCTGGTGGCCTATTGGTTGGTACTGTCTAAGATCGTTGATTGGCTGATGTTGAATTTGTTACAGGAAATAATCATGCTGGTCAACTGGTTGTGTTAGCATAATGACTATGTGTTGTGTGCCACGCTCATGAGGAAAAAGCTGACCAATAGCATCTGAAAAAAAAGTGTAAACCTTAGGTAAGTAAGGAACCGAATAAGGTTGTGTGTTTACAATGCTAACCTCAAACCCTGGTTGGTCACTCGCCTGCCATTCTCAATTTCAGTACTCCCCTGTGTGACAATACTGTCAGTATATTCCAAACCAGAGTTTTGTGAGATTTGTGTAACTGAGGTCGGTACAACCTACAGCACATGATGGTTGGGTTACAACCATGCCCACTAAAATGTCATGGTAACGCCTAGGGAGAATTGTCATGCACTGATATGTCAGCTGCGCTGATTGTGCTCTATCCAATCGCAGAACCTCCAGACAGTGAGACAGACCTGCCTATTACACAGCGGCTCGGACTTGTTTACATAAGACAACATGTCGCCAATATGATGTTGAAAGTTCTTTATGGAGCGGCCACTTGCTGTTGTGTTTGGTAGGGTTCTAGTCTGCCACTGTGTTTGGTAGGGTTCTAGTCTGCCACTGTGTTTGGTAGGGATCTAGTCTGCCACTGTGTTTGGTAGGGTTCTAGTCTGCCACTGTGTTTGGTAGGGTTCTAGTCTGCCACTGTGTTTGGTAGGGTTCTAGTCTGCCACTGTGTTTGGTAGGGTTCTAGTCTGCCACTGTGTTTGGTAGGGTTCTAGTCTGCCGCTGTTTTTGGTAGGGTTCTAGTCTGCCACTGTGTTTGGTAGGGTTCTAGTCTGCCACTGTGTTTGGTAGGGATCTAGTCTGCCACTGTGTTTGGTAGGGTTCTAGTCTGCCACTGTGTTTGGTAGGGTTCTAGTCTGCCACTGTGTTTGGTAGGGTTCTAGTCTGCCACTGTGTTTGGTAGGGTTCTAGTCTGCCACTGTGTTTGGTAGGGTTCTAGTCTGCCACTGTGTTTGGTAGGGTTCTAGTCTGCCACTGTGTTTGGTAGGGATCTAGTCTGCCACTGTGTTTGGTAGGGATCTAGTCTGCCACTGTGTTTGGTAGGGTTCTAGTCTGCCACTGTGTTTGGTAGGGATCTAGTCTGCCACTGTTTTTGGTAGGGATCTAGTCTGCTACTGTTTTTGGTAGGGATCTAGTCTGCCACTGTGTTTGGTAGGGATCTAGTCTGCCACTGTTTTTGGTAGGGATCTAGTCTGCCACTGTGTTTGGTAGGGATCTAGTCTGCCACTGTGTTTGGTAGGGATCTGTTTTTGGGCAAAGTTTGAATTGAGATGACGTGGGCTTGCATCCCAACTGCCACTTATCAATTTTCCAAAATTCAAAACCCATTCGCGACCATCTTGTTTTCACGTGACCTGCTTAGTATCAATTCATTATGAAACACTGAGAGACAAATACTAGAAATACTGCACCAAACACCTTAGCTATGTGTAAAATTGCAAACCAAGACCTCAAAATTACAGATTTCTTGATTGATCTTAGATTAGTTCCGACTATTTTGAAGGAGTGGTAGTGGCTATGTTGTTGCTACGGTGACTCGAGATACAAACAACACTAACTGCCTTGTACGATATTGCAAACATAACACACCCACATCGAACCACACCCGCAAGACCCAAATCTCGTTTTTTCTTAATAAGCAGCAGAAAAAACATGTAGAATCGGTGCGTTTAGTCCCCTACATCTGCATTATTACAACAGTATCCTATGCTATGCTATGCTATGCTATGCTACGCTATGCTATGTTATGCTATGCTACGCTATGGTATGCTACGCTACGCTAGCCCAGCGTCTCCCCTCTACAGGCTACATTTATTTGACTAATTTGAGGAACTTAACATCAATGTTAATTCAGCTGAAATGTAGCCGATATGAAAAGCTAGGTTTAGTGTAAGAAAATATGCTGGCAAAACTTAATCTATTTTTGTGAGGGAAATTTGAATGCTGTAATTTTTACACTGTAACTTTCTCTTACCGACCAAGGTGGTCAACTGTCCCTTGGGAGCACCACAGAGCCCTTCTTGTTGAAGAAACCTGCTGGGTTGTGCTGGGAGGGTGTGATGGGGATGTGGCACACATCTAGTGCTCCAGTGAGGTAACTCGGATCTCTCTTTCGAGGCCATGGGTGACTTCCCGCAGTCAGTCAATGGAGACGTAACATCGCAAAATGGACCGCAAGCCAGACGTCACCTCATGAATGACGTTACTTAAACCAAACAAATGGGCAAGAAAACGGTGTTGTCGATTTAGTTTATACAGAGTGGAAAACCGTATTGTCCATTTAGTTTATACAAAGTGGAAAATTATCTTTGGAGCTCTGGCTTACCTTAAAAGGATAAAAACGGACGTAAAAAAAATGCACATTGAGCATTTACACATCAGTTCACATTAAGCATTTACACGTCAGTTCACATTAAGCATTTACACGTCAGTTCACATTAAGCATTTACACGTCAGTTCACATTGAGCATTTACACGTCAGTTCACATTGAGCATTTACACGTCAGTTCACATTAAGCATTTACACGTCAGTTCACATTAAGCATTTACACGTCAGTTCACATTGAGCATTTACACGTCAGTTCACATTGAGCATTTACACGTCAGTTCACATTGAGCATTTACACGTCAGTTCACATTAAGCATTTACACGTCAGTTCACATTAAGCATTTACACGTCAGTTCACATTAAGCATTTACACGTCAGTTCACATTAAGCATTTACACGTCAGTTCACATTAAGCATTTACACGTCAGCAGTTGTATATATTCTTGATTTCTAACGGCAAAACCTACATTCAAGCCAATATCTTAAGTAGCTAAACGTGTTTATTGCTCAAACCTCGTGACAAACTGACACATTTTCATTTTTCTAACGATAAACTCTTCATATCGAAGGTGTGCCTTTGATTTGACAACATGCTATTTTGTGTCCTTTTAATACAGTATCTGTATCTTAAGGGGAGGCCAAAGGCGGAGCGGCAGGTAGCCTAGTGGTTAGAGTGTAGGGACGGCAGGTAGCCTAGTGGTTAGAGTGGAGGGGCGGCAGGTAGCCTAGTGGTTAGAGTGGAGGGGCGGCAGGTGGCCTAGTGGTTAGAGTGGAGGGGCGGCAGGTAGCCTAGTGGTTAGAGTGGAGGGGCGGCAGGCAGCCTAGTGGTTAGAGTGTAGGGACGGCAGGTAGCCTAGTGGTTAGAGTGGAGGGGCGGCAGGTAGCCTAGTGGTTAGAGTGGAGGGGCGGCAGGTAGCCTAGTGGTTAGAGTGGAGGGGCGGCAGGTAGCCTAGTGGTTAGAGTGGAGGGGCGGCAGGTAGCCTAGTGGTTAGAGTGGAGGGGCGGCAGGTAGCCTAGTGGTTAGAGTGGAGGGGCGGCAGGTAGCCTAGTGGTTAGAGTGGAGGGGCGGCAGGTAGCCTAGTGGTTAGAGTGGGGGGGGCGGCAGGTAGCCTAGTGGTTAGAGTGGAGGGGCGGCAGGTAGCCTAGTGGTTAGAGTGTAGGGACGGCAGGTAGCCTAGTGGTTAGAGTGGAGGGGCGACAGGTGGCCTAGTGGTTAGAGTGGAGGGGCGGCAGGTAGCCTAGTGGTTAGAGTGGAGGGGCGGCAGGTAGCCTAGTGGTTAGAGTGGAGGGGCGGCAGGTAGCCTAGTGGTTAGAGTGGAGGGGCGGCAGGTAGCCTAGTGGTTAGAGTGGAGGGGCGGCAGGTAGCCTAGTGGTTAGAGTGGAGGGGCGGCAGGTAGCCTAGTGGTTAGAGTGGAGGGGCGGCAGGTAGACTAGTGGTTAGAGTGGAGGGGCGGCAGGTAGCCTAGTGGTTAGAGTGGAGGGGCGGCAGGTAGCCTAGTGGTTAGAGTGGAGGGGCGGCAGGTAGCCTAGTGGTTAGAGTGGAGGGGCGGCAGGTAGCCTAGTGATTAGAGTGGAGGGGCGGCAGGTAGCCTAGTGGTTAGAGTGGAGGGGCGGCAGGTAGCCTAGTGGTTAGAGTGGAGGGGCGGCAGGTGGCCTAGTGGTTAGAGTGGAGGGGCGGCAGGTAGCCTAGTGGTTAGAGTGGAGGGGCGGCAGGTAGCCTAGTGGTTAGAGTGGAGGGGCGGCAGGTAGCCTAGTGGTTAGAGTGGAGGGGCGGCAGGTAGCCTAGTGGTTAGAGTGTAGGGACGGCAGGTAGCCTAGTGGTTAGAGTGGAGGGGCGGCAGGTAGCCTAGTGGTTAGAGTGGAGGGGCGGCAGGTGGCCTAGTGGTTAGAGTGGAGGGGCGGCAGGTAGCCTAGTGGTTAGAGTGGAGGGGCGGCAGGCGGCCTAGTGGTTAGAGTGTAGGGACGGCAGGTAGCCTAGTGGTTAGAGTGGAGGGGCGGCAGGTAGCCTAGTGGTTAGAGTGGAGGGGCGGCAGGTAGCCTAGTGGTTAGAGTGGAGGGGCGGCAGGTAGCCTAGTGGTTAGAGTGGAGGGGCGGCAGGTAGCCTAGTGGTTAGAGTGGAGGGGCGGCAGGTAGCCTAGTGGTTAGAGTGGAGGGGCGGCAGGTAGCCTAGTGGTTAGAGTGGAGGGGCGGCAGGTAGCCTAGTGGTTAGAGTGGGGGGGGCGGCAGGTAGCCTAGTGGTTAGAGTGGAGGGGCGGCAGGTAGCCTAGTGGTTAGAGTGTAGGGACGGCAGGTAGCCTAGTGGTTAGAGTGGAGGGGCGGCAGGTGGCCTAGTGGTTAGAGTGGAGGGGCGGCAGGTAGCCTAGTGGTTAGAGTGGAGGGGCGGCAGGTAGCCTAGTGGTTAGAGTGGAGGGGCGGCAGGTAGCCTAGTGGTTAGAGTGGAGGGGCGGCAGGTAGCCTAGTGGTTAGAGTGGAGGGGCGGCAGGTAGCCTAGTGGTTAGAGTGGAGGGGCGGCAGGTAGCCTAGTGGTTAGAGTGGAGGGGCGGCAGGTAGACTAGTGGTTAGAGTGGAGGGGCGGCAGGTAGCCTAGTGGTTAGAGTGGAGGGGCGGCAGGTAGCCTAGTGGTTAGAGTGGAGGGGCGGCAGGTAGCCTAGTGGTTAGAGTGGAGGGGCGGCAGGTAGCCTAGTGATTAGAGTGGAGGGGCGGCAGGTAGCCTAGTGGTTAGAGTGGAGGGGCGGCAGGTAGCCTAGTGGTTAGAGTGGAGGGGCGGCAGGTGGCCTAGTGGTTAGAGTGGAGGGGCGGCAGGTAGCCTAGTGGTTAGAGTGGAGGGGCGGCAGGTAGCCTAGTGGTTAGAGTGGAGGGGCGGCAGGTAGCCTAGTGGTTAGAGTGGAGGGGCGGCAGGTAGCCTAGTGGTTAGAGTGGAGGGGCGGCAGGTAGCCTAGTGGTTAGAGTGGAGGGGCGGCAGGTAGCCTAGTGGTTAGAGTGGAGGGGCGGCAGGTAGCCTAGTGGTTAGAGTGTAGGGACGGCAGGTAGCCTAGTGGTTAGAGTGGAGGGGCGGCAGGTGGCCTAGTGGTTAGAGTGGAGGGGCAGCAGGTAGCCTAGTGGTTAGAGTGGAGGGGCGGCAGGTAGCCTAGTGGTTAGAGTGTTGCACTAGTAACCGAAAGGTTGTAAGATCAAATCCCAGAGCTGACAAGGTACAATGCTTTCGTTCTGCACCTGAACAAGGCAGTAATTAACACGCTGTTTGTTGGCCGTCAATGAATATAGGAATTTGTTCTTCTCTGACTTGCCTAATTTAATAAAGATTTGAAAAAGCCATTTGGGATTGATTTACATACAGAGAGCTGTTCTATTCTAAAGGCAGTGCAGTACCAAGTCTTAGATTAAAGGTTATTGTAATCTTTGACAAAGTCAAAGATACTCATAGCTAACCCCTTTTGTCTGTGACCAAGTGTTTAGCTAGCTAGGTGATGATGCAAACCGTTTAGCTAGCTAGCAAGCTAGAAAAGTTGCTGGCTGGCATTTGCAGCATGGCAATAATGGAGAGTGAATTAAATTGAATTAACTACATTTTATGTGAATTTTCAAAATTATTTTTTTACGAATTATAAATACAGCAGCGTTTACAAATTGCAGGTCAGATTTCTCCGGGTAATTATGACTCATATGGATAATTACTCTGATGCACAATCTAGGCATATCTGTTCCATCCACGCCTACACAAACAAATATTGACTGTATATCCTTCTCATTATAAAAACAATTGACTCATAAATGAATGTAATTCAGAATGAAAGTGTAGCTTAATTAAGCTGACATGTGCGTGGTAACGGTTCATGAATTGGCTCCTGGCTGTTTGTCTGTCCGTGCAACAGCTGATGATGCGCAGTAGTGCATATTTGAAAACACAGGTGGGTCTGTGTGCTTTGATGTTGCTAGCTTGTGTTTCTGAATACAACAGGAATTGTGGGCGATTCTTTCAGCAACAGAAAATTCTCACTTGCTAGCTGGACCATGTTTTAGGGTTAATAATAATAATTGTAAATTCACTCTGGCTGTCTACTCCAATTTTAGCTCACTCGTGACTTGGAGCAGCACAGGGGAACCTAAGAGCGGACTTAGACGAGGAAACAGAGGTATTTATTGTAACAGGGAGATATGGAGTGCAGATCCGGGGAAGCTTGGATGAGTTGTAGGAAACCAGATGTGGAGGCTGAGGTTGGAGTGTGCTGGGTTGGGACAGGGTATAACAGGTCCGGAGGGGAATCCAAGGGAGTGGTGAGTCCAGAACAGGGTAGCAGGGTGGTGAGATGTGGAACAGGAGACAGGAGCCAGAGTCAGGGTGGCAAAACTGCAGTGAGAGGATAAACAGCGTCACGCAGGGAAACAGGATCTTGAATAATAATAATAATAATAATAATAATGGCTAGAATCATGAACTGACTGACCAGAGATTACGATCTGGCAGAGTGGAAGTGGCAGAACTGAGTATTTGTAGAGGTCTTGATTATGGAACGAGTTGCAGCTGGTAGGGATCTGCTCTGACTCCAGCACACTTGTCTCCAACCACACAATCACACACAAACAGAAAGGGAGGAGGAGAAAGAGAGAGAGAGAGAGTACTGGGGGAATGGCTGCAGGTCAAGCAGACACCAGATGACCACTAGGGGGTGTGGCCGGAGAAGATGTGACAACTCTCATCTGAGTGTGCCAGAGCGCAGAATAACTGATTGAATATGGCACCCCTTGAATATGGCCGGTGTCAGTAAATTACAGTAAACGTGTAATTAAATTGTTGCCAGCAGCACGGTTACAGTCACCAACACTCTGGATAACATGAAAACAGCCTAACCAGCTCTGCTAGGGGGAGTAAAATGATCAGAGTGAGATTTTTCTCTCATTTGTGTCAGGAAGTAGCTAGCCAGCTTGCAAACGTTAGCCAGTTAGCTTGGGTGCTAGCAGATAAACCGTTGTGCTACAGTATATTGTTGTCTATGTAAATGACTTTGTGCATTATAATATATGCATGTACTATTAGTAAAATGTACTTTGTTCAGTGTAATACCTGCATGTTCTAGTTGTCTTGAAAAAACAGGAGCAGGTGGCCTCTGTACTTCAAATCACAGGCGTGCAGGTGCACAGGCATTCTCAGTATCTCAAACCAAATTTATCCACAATCTGTCAAAATTGAGATGCAAAACAAATAAATTTTGGATCAGTTAAAAGGTTTGCTCTCAATAGATTTGTAATTTGGCAAGCTCGTACTTTTTACACATTTGATTCCATCTCCGTCCTATAGTGCCATACTCGGAATGCTTTGCCAAGCCCCCTTCTTTTTTTTTTACATAACCTTTGATGCGGTAAGAATAGCAAGCAGAATATCGCTCATTGAATCCAAACATCCAAATCCAAACATTTAAATGGAGAGTAAGTTGGAACACTAGAAGGAAAGGTTAATTCCTATTTACATGTAAAGGGTTTCTAACAAGTTAGACTAATATAAGGTAAATATTAAATCACTTAAGGAAATAGAAGTTTGTCCCACCCACCTCATGAGGTCTTTAGATAAAAGCTAGTTAAAAGCCAGTTTTGGTGATTACAGTATATTTATCCACAGTAATTGAATATAATGAATTTGCTATAACCTTAATACAGGCTAATTGTAATTCCATATGCATTTCTGATTTCTCTATGTCACCCAAGCAGCTGAACGATAAAGTCAAGGTAGGGGTAAGGGTGAATAAATGCTTTCACATAACCAGACCTCGTTTCAAACAGTATTTGCTTTTCTTTTAAATACATTTAACTTTTGAATGAGCCTGCGTGGGAGTGTCATATGGGCGGGCTTTGCACTTTTGGGACTGTTCCATTGGTTCCATTGCGCCAAGCCTGATCAACCAAGTGCAGCTGAAGTACTTCAAGGAAAATGAATACTATTTGAACCCAGGTCTGCTCATAATTCGACGCAGCACCTTGACAGACCTAGTCTATTGTGTTGAGTACGGCGACAATTAAAGCAGACAGAAAGATGAATAATTTTGACTGGGAGGATGAAAGCGATACCTTTGAAGTGCAGGCCTGTGACAATGCATCAGACCGTGGAGACATTATCAAATTTGTCAAACATTTGGTTGATTAAAGCTCCTCTAATTCAAATGAGCAGACAGACGGTTCACTGAAGCGGCCTGTAAAAATCAAAGCCTTATTTACCCTGTCGGTGGATTGGAGCATATGGAATAAATATGTAAACCTGACCTGAGCTGCAAAGGGAACATGTCTCCTCTCGTTTCCCATCACGCTTGGTCCCGAATTTCATGCTTTTGAGCTCCATTAGCAATAATGAAGTGTAAAATAGTTTTTAATAAACCTTCTGGAAGGCATGGATATGGCAAGGCTGAAAAGCGCAGCAAAATTCCTCTCAGCTCAGATCATTTTTGGATGGGGCCGTCTGAAGCTTTCGAAAAAGAAGCCCCTCCTTTGTTTCTGGTTTGAATCAAAGGCTTACGGAAATATGTTTTGATGGTAGTTAACTGTTCTCAATGGGAAACATGTGACCTCAGAAAGTGGCAAGGCACTCCAAAGGAACAGTGAGTGGCCACTTTCTCTTGAGAGGGATAGGGGCGTCAAAAGAGTGCCACCAAAACGGCAGGGAGCCTCTTTTGTTTGTGTTACAAAGAGCCCTGTGAGGTGCAGAGGTCACAGTGATAATCACATGTGTAAACACGCTCCCCTTGCTTGGTAAACACTTTTGAAAAGGCTTCAAATTGATCCCCATTCTCTTCTAGGTGACTGTTTGTGAATTACACCTCCTTTCGAACAGCTTAAACTATTTCTTTAGAATTAAAGGTCCATTCACTGTGATGAGAATGAAGGTATCGAGAGGCATCGATTCTCTCGAGAGACGTTACTGTAAAGTTGCGTATTGTGTGCATGACACTCACCCGACAGTTGCCCCCCTTCAAGAAGGACTATTTTATTGTCTTGCAAGCTACATTTAGCTAATGCAAGCTACATTTAGCTAATGCAAGCTACACTTAGTTAATGTGTGTACGAACGAGAAAATAAACCCTTTAATTGTCTGCACACGCTTGTGAATTGTTACATTATTCAAGAGTGTAATATGGTTTTGTCAAGAGTGTAGCTAGCTAATATGTTTCAGAGGAAAAGTTGCTTGCAATGTTGAACAGTTAAGTTTGCAAGCTAACTGGCTAGTGGCTACCGTGATAATGATATGTACAGTACATTTGGAACAGCAGAGCAAGAACGTCACATTGACAGCCGCAACGAAGGCAAGAATGTAATGAAAATTTAAAAGTTATGTAAAGTACATGTGATGTAAATTGCTATCTCATCGTGCTCATCTTTGCCATTGAGAATACCCTCTAATTTAATGCCAGGTCGCAATTGTAAATGAGAACTTGTTCTCAACTTGCCTACCTGGTTAAATAAAGATAAAATATATATATTTTTTAAATGCTATTGGAATAGAATGTGATCTGTATCTTTAAAGCCGGGAAGCCTTACTGCCACGCCCATTTGCGATATTACAAGAACAAAGAAGTTACTGCAAACAACCAACGCAGTTTTTTTCCTATCACTGCATAGACAGGAAATACAATAGAAGATGACATACTCAACACTCCTCTGCTCTAAAAGCAAAAACAACAGTAGTTTCCCCCTACTTCTATGAAGTCCGCTATTCAGCTCTGGGTGTTCGATATTAGCTGAATGAAGTCATTTATAACCTAAAACTACAAAATAGTTTGGGTGGATTTTTTTGTTTAAACAAAAAAAAACTTCTGTCTCTGTTTGCATAGTAATTATGGCGATAGATTTCTAAAAAAGTGAAAACTAGCTGTTATTGGTAGAATGTTCTGAATGTTCTTTCTTATTAACTAATTTACTGCCAGGTGATTTCACCAGGCAGGCCAAAACTCCATCCCACCGAAACAGACTCAAATGTTTTACATGAAATTATCATCATTTTACATGGAATTATCATCATTTTCACCATTTCACAGTATTATTTCAACCTCACAGTTTAGAAATATAAATAAAACACAGAAAAATTACATTTTTAACTGCACTGGGCTTTTAAAATATACAATGTGTCATGATCCGAAAGAAAAGGAGTCATTACCAAAATCAAATGATGATTAACAAATAAATGCCAGACAGGTTTTTTCTGGTTAACAGAATATTTTACAAATATATTTCTTACTTTGCAAACACAACAGTGGTCAAATATGTTTTTTTGTGACTGTGACTACGTTTGTGATTCAACAGATTACTTTTGTGACTACATTTGTAATTCAACAGATTACTTTTGTGACTATGTTTGTGATTCAACAGATTACTTTTGTGACTACATTTGTAATTCAACAGATTACTTTTGTGACTACGTTTGTAATTCAGATTACTTTTGTGACTACGTTTGTAATTCAACAGATTACTTTTGTGACTACGTTTGTAATTCAACAGATTACTTTTGTGACTACGTTTGTGATTCAACAGATTACTTTTGTGACTACGTTTGTGATTCAACAGATTACTTTTGAGACTACATTGTACATATTTGTGACTTGCATTACATTCGTGACTGCCCTCACATGTGAGTTGGCTGATCTAAAAACACGGCATCCATTTTAGGACTTCCTTAGTTATCATGTTCCCATTTAGGAAAGATAAAAACAAATACATTATATAATTACTTTTAGGAATGTGTTTGATCACCAGTATAAGAGGTTTCATTTCCCATGATTCTTACCTGCATTATTCACTTACATAGTAAATTACTTTTTTATTTTATTTACAGGGACAGTGCACATTAATCAACATCAATATGATAATAATGCATGTGAATGTGCCAGGGGTTAGCCAAAAGCTAATTTGCACCCGTAGTTCCAGGGCAGGTAAGGGCAACTACACAAAAAAGCTCAGCGCATTTCTTTTGATATTCCCATGATGTCAAGCAAAGAGGCACTGAGTTTGAAGGTAGGCCTTGAAATACATCCACAGGTACACCTCCGATTGACTCAAATTATGTCAATTAGCCCATCAGAAGCTTCTAAAGCCATGACATAATTTTCTGGAATTTTCCAAGCTGTTTATTAAAGGCACAGTCAAGTTAGTGTATGTAAACTTCTGACCCACTGGAATTGTGATACAGTGAATTATAAGTGAAATAATTTGACTGTAAACAATTGTTTACAATTTGTAAGTCGCTCTGGATAAGAGCGTCTGCTAAATGACTTAAATGTAATTGTTGGAACAATTACTTGTGTCATGCATAAAGTAGATGTCCTAACCGACTTGCCAAAACTATAGTTTGTGAACAAGAAATTTGTGGAGTGGTTGAAAAACGAGTTTTAATGACTCCAACCTAAGTGTATGTAAACTTCCGACATCAACTGTACTTTCCCATTGTTCCTCAAAACCTCCTCACGCCATTTGCACACACTGTATATAGATTTTTTTTCTATTGTGTTATTGAATGCACGTTTGTTTATTCCATGTGTAACTCTGTTGTTTATGTCGCACTGCTTTGCTTTATCTCGGCCAAGTCGCAGTTGTAAATGAAAACTTGTTCTCAACTAGCCTTCCTGGTTAAATAAAGGTGAAATAAATAAAATTGTCACGATCGTTATGTGACGAATGAGTGGACCAAGGCGCAGCGTGGAAAAAAGACATCTTCTTTTAATGAAGAAAAACAAACACTTACTAAACGAACAAAAAACAAACGATCGTGAAGCTAAAACGAACTAAGTGCACACATGCAAAATAGAACATAGACAATTACCCACAAAACCCAAATGCCTATGGCTGCCTTAAATATGGCTCTCAATCAGAGACAATGAACCACAGCTGCCTCTAATTGAGAACCAATCTAGGCAGCCATAGACATACAAACACCTAGACAAGACACTGACCCATTAAATGTACAAAACCCCTAGACAATCAAAAAAACATACATTCCCCATGTCACACCCTGACCTAACTAAAATAATAAAGAAAACTAAGATAACTAAGGCCAGGGCGTGACAAAAATTAAAATAATAATGCAGTCTATGATATACAATTTTGTAGATCTGAGTCTTTACGTTTATCAAATGTAAAAAACACAATTTCAAATTTTGCTACATAAGACCGAATCAAGCCGGTCTGTATTTTTTTTAAATAAATATGCAAACATTTCTACAAACCTGTTTTTGTTTTGTCATTATGGGGTATTTTGTGTAGATTGATAAGAAAATCATTTTATTTAATACATTTTAGAATAGTGTAACGTCACAAATGTGGAAAAAGGGAAGGGTTCTGAATACTTTCTGAATACACTGTACATGTAACAGTCACTCAGAACACGCACATACATGTAACAGTCACTCAGAACACACACAGACATGTAACAGTCACTTAGAACACACACAGAAATGTAACAGTCACTCAGAACACACACAGACATATAACAGTCCCTTATAACACACACAGACATATAACAGTCACTTAGAACACACACAGACATGTAACAGTCACTTAGAACACACACAGACATATAACAGTCACTTAGAACACACACATACATATACCAGTCACGTAGAACACACACAGACATGTAACAGTCACTTAGAACACACACAGACATATAACGGTCACTTAGAACACACACATACATGTAACAGTCACTCAGAACACACACAGACAATACAACAGTCACGTAGAACACACACAGACAAGCGTTCACACACAGAGAAAGTATAACAAACGCAGACTGTAAAAACAGACTGTAACGGTTTTCTTCCTGGGATGAAGGAGAGGACCAAAACGCAGCGCGGCTAGTGTTCAACATGATTTAATAAAGAATATGTGAACACTACAAACAACAAAACAATAAATGTGAAAACCGAAAAACAGTCCTATCTGGTGCAGAACACAAAGACAGAAGACAACCACGCACAATCCCAACACAAAACAAGCCACCTATATATGATTCTCAATCAGGGACAACATATACCAGCTGCCTCTGATTGAGAACCATATTAGGCTGGACACAGAAACAGACAAACTAGACACACAACATAGAATGCCCGCCCAGCTCACGTCCTGACCAACACTAAAACAAGCAAAACACATAAGCACCATGGTCAGGACGTGACACAGACAGCAACTTTCAGGACACTCAATCAAGTCCTCAGACACACATATATCCAGACAAACACACACGTACAAGCGAGGGACACTCAAAAACCTGTTTTAATCAATCCATCTCTTTGTCTGGACCTTGTCAATGACCTCTGGAAACTGAGTCTGTCTCAGTTCTGACATCACCTGATCATAACTTAAAACTGTCGTTGGTGAAATATGACGTGTGTCAGTCGATGATGATGTATCAGGCAACATCAGCTGAGTCTGAATTCTTAACTTTCCACTGGTCTATAGAGAACAGTAGGAAGATCATCAGCTGAGTCTGAATTCTTAACTTTCCACTGGTCTATAGAGAACAGTAGGAAGATCATCAGCTGAGTCTGAATTCTTAACTTTCCACTGGTCTATAGAGAACAGTAGGAAGATCATCAGCTGAGTCTGAATTCTTAACTTTCCACTGGTCTATAGAGAACAGTAGGAAGATCATCAGCTGAGTCTGAATTCTTAACTTTCCACTGGTCTATAGAGAACAGTAGGAAGATCATCAGCTGAGTCTGAATTCTTAACTTTCCACTGGTCTATAGAGAACAGTAGGAAGATCATCAGCTGAGTCTGAATTCTTAACTTTCCACTGGTCTATAGAGAACAGTAGGAGATCATCAGCTGAGTCTGAATTCTTAACTTTCCACTGGTCTATAGAGAACAGTAGGAGATCATCAGCTGAGTCTGAATTCTTAACTTTCCACTGGTCTATAGAGAACAGTAGGAAGATCATCAGCTGAGTCTGAATTCTTAACTTTCCACTGGTCTATAGAGAACAGTAGGAGATCATCAGCTGAGTCTGAATTCTTAACCTTCCACTGGTCTATAGAGAACAGTAGGAAGATCATCAGCTGAGTCTGAATTCTTAACTTTCCACTGGTCTATAGAGAACAGTAGGAAGATCATCAGCTGAGTCTGAATTCTTAACTTTCCACTGGTCTATAGAGAACAGTAGGAAGATCATCAGCTGAGTCTGAATTCTTAACTTTCCACTGGTCTATAGAGAACAGTAGGAAGATCATCAGCTGAGTCTGAATTCTTAACTTTCCACTGGTCTATAGAGAACAGTAGGAGATCATCAGCTGAGTCTGAATTCTTAACTTTCCACTGGTCTATAGAGAACAGTAGGAAGATCATCAGCTGAGTCTGAATTCTTAACTTTCCACTGGTCTATAGAGAACAGTAGGAAGATCATCAGCTGAGTCTGAATTCTTAACTTTCCACTGGTCTATAGAGAACAGTAGGAAGATCATCAGCTGAGTCTGAATTCTTAACTTTCCACTGGTCTATAGAGAACAGTAGGAAGATCATCAGCTGAGTCTGAATTCTTAACTTTCCACTGGTCTATAGAGAACAGTAGGAAGATCATCAGCTGAGTCTGAATTCTTAACTTTCCACTGGTCTATAGAGAACAGTAGGAAGATCATCAGCTGAGTCTGAATTCTTAACTTTCCACTGGTCTATAGAGAACAGTAGGAAGATCATCAGCTGAGTCTGAATTCTTAACTTTCCACTGGTCTATAGAGAACAGTAGGAAGATCATCAGCTGAGTCTGAATTCTTAACTTTCCACTGGTCTATAGAGAACAGTAGGAAGATCATCAGCTGAGTCTGAATTCTTAACTTTCCACTGGTCTATAGAGAACAGTAGGAAGATCATCAGCTGAGTCTGAATTCTTAACTTTCCACTGGTCTATAGAGAACAGTAGGAAGATCATCAGCTGAGTCTGAATTCTTAACTTTCCACTGGTCTATAGAGAACAGTAGGAGATCATCAGCTGAGTCTGAATTCTTAACTTTCCACTGGTCTATAGAGAACAGTAGGAAGATCATCAGCTGAGTCTGAATTCTTAACTTTCCACTGGTCTATAGAGAACAGTAGGAAGATCATCAGCTGAGTCTGAATTCTTAACTTTCCACTGGTCTATAGAGAACAGTAGGAAGATCATCAGCTGAGTCTGAATTCTTAACTTTCCACTGGTCTATAGAGAACAGTAGGAAGATCATCAGCTGAGTCTGAATTCTTAACTTTCCACTGGTCTATAGAGAACAGTAGGAAGATCATCAGCTGAGTCTGAATTCTTAACTTTCCACTGGTCTATAGAGAACAGTAGGAAGATCATCAGCTGAGTCTGAATTCTTAACTTTCCACTGGTCTATAGAGAACAGTAGGAGATCATCAGCTGAGTCTGAATTCTTAACTTTCCACTGGTCTATAGAGAACAGTAGGAAGATCATCAGCTGAGTCTGAATTCTTAACTTTCCACTGGTCTATAGAGAACAGTAGGAAGATCATCAGCTGAGTCTGAATTCTTAACTTTCCACTGGTCTATAGAGAACAGTAGGAAAATCATCAGCTGAGTCTGAATTCTTAACTTTCCACTGGTCTATAGAGAACAGTAGGAAGATCATCAGCTGAGTCTGAATTCTTAACTTTCCACTGGTCTATAGAGAACAGTAGGAAGATCATCAGCTGAGTCTGAATTCTTAACTTTCCACTGGTCTATAGAGAACAGTAGGAAGATCATCAGCTGAGTCTGAATTCTTAACTTTCCACTGGTCTATAGAGAACAGTAGGAAGATCATCAGCTGAGTCTGAATTCTTAACTTTCCACTGGTCTATAGAGAACAGTAGGAAGATCATCAGCTGAGTCTGAATTCTTAACTTTCCACTGGTCTATAGAGAACAGTAGGAAGATCATCAGCTGAGACTGAATTCTTAACTTTCCACTGGTCTATAGAGAACAGTAGGAAGATCATCAGCTGAGTCTGAATTCTTAACTTTCCACTGGTCTATAGAGAACAGTAGGAAGATCATCAGCTGAGTCTGAATTCTTAACTTTCCACTGGTCTATAGAGAACAGTAGGAAGATCATCAGCTGAGTCTGAATTCTTAACTTTCCACTGGTCTATAGAGAACAGTAGGAAGATCATCAGCTGAGTCTGAATTCTTAACTTTCCACTGGTCTATAGAGAACAGTAGGAAGATCATCAGCTGAGTCTGAATTCTTAACTTTCCACTGGTCTATAGAGAACAGTAGGAAGATCATCAGCTGAGTCTGAATTCTTAACTTTCCACTGGTCTATAGAGAACAGTAGGAAGATCATCAGCTGAGACTGAATTCTTAACTTTCCACTGGTCTATAGAGAACAGTAGGAAGATCATCAGCTGAGTCTGAATTCTTAACTTTCCACTGGTCTATAGAGAACAGTAGGAAGATCATCAGCTGAGTCTGAATTCTTAACTTTCCACTGGTCTATAGAGAACAGTAGGAAGATCATCAGCTGAGACTGAATTCTTAACTTTCCACTGGTCTATAGAGAACAGTAGGAAGATCATCAGCTGAGTCTGAATTCTTAACTTTCCACTGGTCTATAGAGAACAGTAGGAAGATCATCAGCTGAGTCTGAATTCTTAACTTTCCACTGGTCTATAGAGAACAGTAGGAAGATCATCAGCTGAGTCTGAATTCTTAACTTTCCACTGGTCTATAGAGAACAGTAGGAAGATCATCAGCTGAGTCTGAATTCTTAACTTTCCACTGGTCTATAGAGAACAGTAGGAAGATCATCAGCTGAGTCTGAATTCTTAACTTTCCACTGGTCTATAGAGAACAGTAGGAGATCATCAGCTGAGTCTGAATTCTTAACTTTCCACTGGTCTATAGAGAACAGTAGGAAGATCATCAGCTGAGTCTGAATTCTTAACTTTCCACTGGTCTATAGAGAACAGTAGGAAGATCATCAGCTGAGTCTGAATTCTTAACTTTCCACTGGTCTATAGAGAACAGTAGGAAGATCATCAGCTGAGTCTGAATTCTTAACTTTCCACTGGTCTATAGAGAACAGTAGGAAGATCATCAGCTGAGTCTGAATTCTTAACTTTCCACTGGTCTATAGAGAACAGTAGGAAGATCATCAGCTGAGTCTGAATTCTTAACTTTCCACTGGTCTATAGAGAACAGTAGGAAGATCATCAGCTGAGTCTGAATTCTTAACTTTCCACTGGTCTATAGAGAACAGTAGGAAGATCATCAGCTGAGTCTGAATTCTTAACTTTCCACTGGTCTATAGAGAACAGTAGGAAGATCATCAGCTGAGTCTGAATTCTTAACTTTCCACTGGTCTATAGAGAACAGTAGGAAGATCATCAGCTGAGTCTGAATTCTTAACTTTCCACTGGTCTATAGAGAACAGTAGGAAGATCATCAGCTGAGACTGAATTCTTAACTTTCCACTGGTCTATAGAGAACAGTAGGAAGATCATCAGCTGAGTCTGAATTCTTAACTTTCCACTGGTCTATAGAGAACAGTAGGAAGATCATCAGCTGAGTCTGAATTCTTAACTTTCCACTGGTCTATAGAGAACAGTAGGAAGATCATCAGCTGAGTCTGAATTCTTAACTTTCCACTGGTCTATAGAGAACAGTAGGAAGATCATCAGCTGAGTCTGAATTCTTAACTTTCCACTGGTCTATAGAGAACAGTAGGAAGATCATCAGCTGAGTCTGAATTCTTAACTTTCCACTGGTCTATAGAGAACAGTAGGAAGATCATCAGCTGAGTCTGAATTCTTAACTTTCCACTGGTCTATAGAGAACAGTAGGAAGATCATCAGCTGAGTCTGAATTCTTAACTTTCCACTGGTCTATAGAGAACAGTAGGAAGATCATCAGCTGAGACTGAATTCTTAACTTTCCACTGGTCTATAGAGAACAGTAGGAAGATCATCAGCTGAGTCTGAATTCTTAACTTTCCACTGGTCTATAGAGAACAGTAGGAAGATCATCAGCTGAGTCTGAATTCTTAACTTTCCACTGGTCTATAGAGAACAGTAGGAAGATCATCAGCCACTGCTGTTCTGATCTCCTGACTTCACAGACTGTAAAGTAAAGAAACAGGCAACCAAGTTGCTCAATGATATATTGGTGCTTGAAATATTTTACCCTGCTTCCCCCCCCCCCCCCCCCCGAAGGGACAGGTTGTCCCAAAACAATGGAAGGTCACTCCTCCGTGTCCAAATCCATATACACTTTCATCTGGGGTAGCGAACGCTTGCACAGGGGATCAGAGATCAAAGTGATTTCACCGACCTGAGATTTGTTGGCGTACCTCAACCCCTCTGTGTTCATGAGATGAGAAGGGAATGGCTGATTTTATAAAGCACTCGTCTAAAACAGGAATTTTCACTTAATCCAACAAGAAAAACCCTCATTAAAACTCTTGCCCTACGAACTGGGAGCTTAGTGGGAGAACTTTGATTTGTCAACGATGACCACAACAAAGTGTAAGACTCCCGTTTGATAATCGCTTGGCCACTGTCCTCAGCAGCACCTTGTGACTCAGGGTGGAGGGTGGTGGGAGGGAAGGGAGGGAAGGGGAGGGGTGTTGTTTCACTGTGGCTTGGGGA
Organism: Salvelinus fontinalis; assembly: GCF_029448725.1. Taxonomy (NCBI): domain Eukaryota; kingdom Metazoa; phylum Chordata; class Actinopteri; order Salmoniformes; family Salmonidae; genus Salvelinus; species Salvelinus fontinalis. The sequence goes on along the minus strand of NC_074691.1, from coordinate 29,153,883 downwards.
TGTGCTAAAAGGTATCCCAGTCACATTTTGATTCGTGTGACGGTTGAGAAGAGGCCCGAAGAGTAGAGTAGTAGAGGCGTACGCATGAGGCTAAAGCTTGGAGCTCCACAGAGGCCACTGCCTTCAAATGAGCTGGAAAACCCCCTCCATCCCTTCCTCTCTGGTAAATCCTTCAGTAAACAACTGCTGAGAAAAAGAAAATCTCAGAGCGCCCCACACGTTAGACCATACAGTTTCCAGCTCCTTAGAGAATGGAGGGAGTGCAAGATAATTTGGTTATTGTTTTTATATACAAACACGACTTTTACTAGAGGTGACTTACAAGCATCAACATCCATGAAATGATATAATCAGTACAAGCTTGAGGGCAGTCTGGAATGAGATACGTTTTATAATGGCATTAGCATTGATTGCATAGAACGGTATAAAAAAAATCTAATCAAAATGTATTAGTCGCGTACACAAAGTTGCAGATGTTATCGACAGTGCAGTAATACCTAGCCATACACATTTTAAAAGCAACACTGTATATACATATAAAAGTTGGTAAAACAGTATGTAAACATTAGTGACCGGTGTTCCATGACTCTATGTACATAGGGGTCAGCAGTTACTAATGTGCAGGGGGTGAGTACCGCAACACAGACCTTCAGCACTTTACACATCAGTCAATGAAAACTACAACCTGTAAAGTACATTACAGAGACCATTACATAGCAAGATACATCATTTAAATACAAGACATGATTACAATACAAAATGAAAGCGTTAAAACAAAACATCCATCTGTATTAAAAACATAGAAACTTACACAACGGTATGATGAGCAGATAAGTAAGTAAATAGCAAATTAGAGCACAGACACAAACACAAGGACACATACACACAACCAAGACGGTCGTGAAGAGGGCATGACCAAACCTATTCCCCCTCAGGAGATTGAAAAGATTTGCCATGGGTCCTCAGATCTTCAAAAGGTTCTGCAGCTGCACCATCGAGAGCATCCTGACTGGTTGCATCACTGCCTGGTATGGCAACTGCTCGGCCTCCGACCGCAGGGCACTACAGAGGATAGTACATCACTCTATACCAGGCGGCGTCAGAGGAAGGCCCTAAAAATTGTCAAAGACTCTAGCCACCCTAGTCATAGACTGTTCTCTCTGCTACCACGCGGCAAGTGGTACCGGAGCGCCAAGTCTAGGTCCAAAAGGCTTCTCAACAGATTCTACCCCCAAGCCATAAGACTCCTGAACATCTAGTCAAATGGCTACCCAGACAATTTGTAGCCCCCCCCCCCACCCCCTCTTTACACCACTGCTACTCTCTGTTGTCATCACTTTAATAACTCTACCTACATGTACATACTACCTCAAATAACCAGTGCCCCCACGCATTGACTATTGTTATTTCACTGCTGCTCTTTAATTACTTGTTACTTTTATCTCTTAATCTTATATGTTTTGTTTTTTTAACTTCATTGTTGATTAGGGGCTCATAAGTAAGCATTTCACTGTAAGGTCTGCACCTGTTGTATTCAGCTCATGTGACTAATACAATTTGATTTGATTTGAAGCACACGCCCTCTCTCTCTCTCCCACACATGTAACAGTGAGGCTTCCGTCCCTCTCCTTGCTCCAACCTGGGCTTGGACAAGGGACCCTCTGAACACATCAACAACTGCCTCCCATGAAGCATTCGTTACCTATCGTTCCACAAAAATCTGCGGACCTTGCTGATTAAGGGAAAGCACTACTTGAAGGTCTCAGAGCGAGTGATGTCACCAATTGAACCACTACTAGCACGCCCCGAACTAAAATTGCTCCAGCTACCCTGTAACAAAAACCTCAACACTCTGCAAGCACACCGAGAGAGACAGAGAGAGAAAGAGTGTGTGTGTGTGTGTGTGTGTGTGTGTGTGTGTGTGTGTGTGTGTGTGTGTGTGTGTGTGTGTGTGTGTGTGTGTGTGTGTGTGTGTGTGTGTGTGTGTGTGTGTGTGTGTGTGTGTGTGTGTGTGTGTGTGTGTGTGTGTGTGTGTGTGTGCATAAGAGATACGGGACAGAAAAACAATTAAGAGATGGGAGAGAAAAGGGACATAATTAATTACGAGATGGGAGAGAAAAGGGACAGAATTAATTAAGAGATGGGAGAGAAAAGGGACATAATTAATTAAGAGATGGGAGAGAAAAGGGACAGAATTAATTACGAGATGGGAGAGAAAAGGGACAGAATTAATTACGAGATGGGAGAGAAAAGAGACAGAATTAATTACGAGATGGGAGAGAAAAGGGACAGAATTAATTACGAGATGGGAGAGAAAAGGGACAGAATTAATTACGAGATGGGAGAGAAAAGGGACAGAATTAATTACGAGATGGGAGAGAAAAGGGACATAATTAATTAAGAGATGGGAGAGAAAAGGGACAGAATTAATTACGAGATGGGAGAGAAAAGGGACAGAATTAATTAAGAGATGGGAGAGAACAGGGACAGAATTAATTACGAGATGGGAGAGAAAAGGGACAGAATTAATTAAGAGATGGGAGAGAACAGGGACAGAATTAATTACGAGATGGGAGAGAAAAGGGACAGAATTAATTACAAGATGGGAGAGAAAAGGGACAGAATTAATTACGAGATGGGAGAGAAAAGGGACAGAATTAATTACGAGATGGGAGAGAAAAGGGACAGAATTAATTACAAGATGGGAGAGAAAAGGGACAGAATTAATTACGAGATGGGAGAGAAAAGGGACAGAATTAATTACGAGATGGGAGAGAAAAGGGACAGAATTAATTACGAGATGGGAGAGAAAAGGGACAGAATTAATTACGAGATGGGAGAGAAAAGGGACATAATTAATTAAGAGATGGGAGAGAATTAATTAAGGGATGGGAGAGAAAAGCGACAGAATTGATTAAGAGATGGGAGAGAATTAATTAAGGGATGGGGGAGAAAAGGGACAGAATTAATTACGAGATGGGAGAGAAAAGGACAGAATTAATTAGGAGATGGGAGAGAAAAGGGACATAATTAATTAAGAGATGGGAGAGAAAAGGGACAGAATTAATTAAGAGATGGGAGAGAAAAGGGACATAATTAAGTAAGAGATGGGAGAGAAAAGGGACAGAATTCATTAAGAGATGGGAGAGAAAAGGTACAGAATTAATTAAGAGATGGGGGAGAAAATGGACAGAATTAATTAAGAGATGGGAGAGAAAAGGGACAGAATTAATTAAGAGATGGGAGAGAAAATGGACAGAATTAATTAAGAGATGGGTGAGAAAAGGGACAGAATTAATTTGGAGATGGGAGAGAAAATGGACAGAATTAATTAAGAGATGGGAGAGGAAAGGTACAGAATTAATTAAGAGATGGGAGAGAAAAGGGACAGAATTCATTTTAAAAAGAAACCCTGTTGTAGACAATCTGATCATTAAAAAAAATATTTTTTTTTTACATTTAACCTTATTTAACTTTTATTTAACATATATTTAACATTTATTTGACTTGGCAAGTCAGTTAAGAACAAATTCTTATTTACAATGTTGGCTTACACCGGCCAAACCCTAACCTGGATGACGATGGGCCAATTGTGCGCCGCCCTATGGGACTCTCAATCACAGCCGGTTGTGATGCAGCCTGGAATTGAACCAGGGTCTGTAGTGATGCCTCTAGCACTGAGACGCAGTGCCTTAGACCGCTGTGATACAGCCTGGAATCGAACCAGGGTCTGTAGTGATGCCTCTAGCCCTGAGACGCAGTGCCTTAGACCACCCGGCCCAAAATAAAAGGAAGGGAGAAAAAAGGATGAGTTTGATACGATCGATACATGACTAGAGATTCTCCGTCACTAATCAGTGCTGATACTCAGCCGGTGGATATTAAAACATGTTCCTTTACTACTAATTCACTCATGGGGGATAAAACTCTGTTTTTATTTGGTTACATTTATCAGCCTTCTCTCTTTCAATTAACAAGTCCTCATCATAAAGAGAAAAAAATATGACACTCAAGATGTTTTAGTTACTTGGAGTTTGGAAGTAATGTTTCTCTTGATCAAACTTAGAGGTACAAATGAGCAACCGTTTTGGAGTTTGGAACTGAGTAAGCATGCAAAGCTCCTAAATTATTTTTCATCTTCCCAATAAAAAATTTGAAACATTGACGTACAATATAGATTAGATTCTGAACAATTTTAAGAAGAGTGATTCAGACACGTATACGTAAAGTTTATTAATATAGACTTACAAGTAAATCAATTCTGATTACTACATGATCCCGTATTGCTGTTTTCAATGGACTTGCCAGCACTGAAAATAACAACAAGTTTAAAATGAAAAACATATACTACCTACCCAGTCAAGTGGTGGATGGAAAACCACCTTCCCATCAGATCAATTCAACAGCTAATGTGTACACGTCCCAGCTCTGTGTTGGTGGTCTGATAGGAGACCCCGAGGCTCCCAGCCTGTTCGGCGTGTAAACACAGCAGTTGTACCAAAAAGGAATCCCAGGCGTCTCACCTCTGAACCCTCCCGTTCTGTCAGCTGGGGAACTCGTTCCGAGGGGGAAACCCCTGGTTCTGCTCGACGCGAGGCCCGCTACACAGATTTGACACGCGTGTGATGGTGGTCCGACATGAAACTGAGGTAACGCAGAGCGAGGTGTTCGAGTTCCCTTTTGGGGGGCTTGAATATGAGAAGGGTCTTTTTTTTACTGTGTGGCCCCGGCTTTTGAGGTCTCCAAGATATCTAGGCTAAAAGGGTCTCCGAGATGTCAGATCGCTATGCTAAAAGGGTCTCCGAGATGTCAGATCGCTATGCTTAAAGGACAATCCCCTGGGTACACTGAGAATTGGGTAGGTGAGGGTCATAAGCAGAGAGTTCACGCCATGTACACGTTCACAGGCCTCCAAAATTGAGGTTTGCTAAAGATGCACGCTCATGCTTTAAATTCCTATCAAGGGTGAGATTACACAGTGACTGCATCACTTATGTTACACCCTCAACACAACACCTGTAGATTGGCCAGTCTTTTTCACCCTGAACACATGTTGATTGGCCAGTCGTTTTCACCCTGAACACCTGTAGATTGGCCAGTCGTTTTCACCCTGAACACCTGTAGATTGGCCAGTCGTTTTCACCCTGAACACCTGTAGATTGGCCAGTCTTTTTCACCCTGAACACATGTTGATTGGCCAGTCTTTTTCACCCTGAACACATGTAGATTGGCCAGTCTTTTTCACCCTGAACACATGTTGATTGGCCAGTCTTTTTCACCCTGAACACATGTAGATTGGCCAGTCTTTTTCACCCTGAACACATGTTGATTGGCCAGTCTTTTTCACCCTGAACACATGTTGATTGGCCAGTCTTTTTCACCCTGAACACATGTTGATTGGCCAGTCTTTTTCACCCTGAACACATGTAGATTGGCCAGTCTTTTTCACCCTGAACACATGTTGATTGGCCAGTCTTTTTCACCCTGAACACATGTTGATTGGCCAGTCTTTTTCACCCTGAACACCTGTTGATTGGCCAGTCTTTTTCACCCTGAACACATGTTGATTGGCCAGTCTTTTTCACCCTGAACACCTGTTGATTGGCCAGTCTTTTTCACCCTGAACACCTGTAGATTGGCCAGTCTTTTTCACCCTGAACACATGTTGATTGGCCAGTCGTTTTCACCCTGAACACCTGTTGATTGGCCAGTCGTTTTCACCCTGAACACCTGTAGATTGGCCAGTCTTTTTCACCCTGAACACATGTTGATTGGCCAGTCGTTTTCACCCTGAACACATGTTGATTGGCCAGTCTTTTTCACCCTGAACACATGTTGATTGGCCAGTCTTTTTCACCCTGAACACATGTTGATTGGCCAGTCTTTTTCACCCTGAACACATGTTGATTGGCCAGTCTTTTTCACCCTGAACACATGTTGATTGGCCAGTCTTTTTCACCCTGAACACATGTTGATTGGCCAGTCTTTTTCACCCTGAACACATGTTGATTGGCCAGTCTTTTTCACCCTGAACACATGTAGATTGGCCGGTCGTTTTCACCCTGAACACATGTTGATTGGCCAGTCTTTTTCACCCTGAACACATGTTGATTGGCCAGTCTTTTTCACCCTGAACACATGTAGATTGGCCGGTCTTTTTCACCCTGAACACATGTTGATTGGCCAGTCTTTTTCACCCTGAACACATGTTGATTGGCCAGTCTTTTTCACCCTGAACACATGTTGATTGGCCAGTCTTTTTCACCCTGAACACATGTTGATTGGCCAGTCTTTTTCACCCTGAACACATGTTGATTGGCCAGTCGTTTTCACCCTGAACACATGTTGATTGGCCAGTCTTTTTCACCCTGAACACATGTAGATTGGCCAGTCTTTTTCAAATCAAATCAAATCAAATGTATTTATAAAGCCCTTCGTACATCAGCTGATATCTCAAAGTGCTGTACAGACACCCAGCCTAAAACCCCCAAACAGCAAGCAAAGCAGATGTAGAAGCACGGTGGCTAGGAAAAACTCCCTAGAAAGGCCAAAACCTAGGAAGAAACCTAGAGAGGAACCAGGCTATGAGGGGTGGCCAGTCCTCTTCTGGCTGTGCCGGGTGGAGATTATAACAGAACATGGCCAAGATGTTCAAATGTTCATAAATGACCAGCAGGGTCAAATAATAATAATCACAGTGGTTGTCGAGGGTGCAACAAGTCAGCACCTCAGGGGGAAATGTCAGTTGGCTTTTCATAGCCGATCATTAGGAGTATCTCTGCTTCTACACCTGCATTCTAGCTGTTTGGGGTTTTAGGCTGGGTCTCTGTACAGCACTTCGAGATATTAGCTGATGTACGAAGGGCTATATAAAATAAACTTGATTGATTGATTGATCTCTACCGCTCCTTTTTCACCCTCAACACAACACATGTAGCTTGGCCAGATTTAGACGGGTCTTGGCACTCCAGCTGCATGTCAGGATTAAGCTATTAAATGTTAATTTATATGACTAGAAGAATCAATTCGAAACATCTGTCTATGCCTTCACCTATTTTCCAGGTCACATGTAAATGAAAATTGTACCAGCGAGGGAAATTAAAAGCATACTTCATGCAGGCATCATCTCCTTGAACTAAACCAGATTGTTAGCATCAGTTGCTAGGAGATGTAATGTAATGCTTGTCATTTGGGAGTGAGAGCTCTTCTATGTGAATAGGATCATTTTGTGGTTTCTGAAGCTGAATGGAGATTTCTCATCATCTGTTTGAGGAGCAGAAAATAAAAAAACAAATAAAAAATAAACCAAATCAAAATTATAATTAAAAGAAAAACGTAACCAGCAATTGCACTTTTTCTCATATATTTTCACACAATACATTTTCACAGAAAACATTTTCACACAATACATCTTCACCCCATAATGACAAAGTGAAAACATGTTTTTAGATTGTTTTGCAAATGTATTAAAAATGAAATTAATAAATACCTAATTCACATAAGTATTCACATCCCTGAGTCAATAAATGTTAGAATCACCTTTGGCAGCTATTACAACTGTGAGTCTTTCTGTGTAAGTCTCTAAGAGCTTTGTACACCTGGATTTTACAACATTTGCCCATTATTCTTCAAGCTCTGTCAAGTTGGTTGTTGATTTTTGATAGACATCCATTTTCAAGTCTCACTATAGATTTTCAAATGGATTTAAGTCCAAACTGTAACTCGGCCTCTCAGGAACCTTCACTGTCATCTTGGTAATCAACTCCAGTGTATATTTAACCCTGTGTTTTAGGTTATTGTCTTGATGAAAGGTGCATTTGTTTTCCAGTGTCTGTTGGAAAGCAGACAACCAGGTTTTTCTCTATGTTTTTGCCTGTTTTGCATGTTTTGGAGAAAAACATGTATTCCTTCTTTTCACTCAGTCATCGTATTGTGGAGTAACTAAAATGTTGTTGACCCATCCTCAGTTTTCTCCTATCACAGCCATTCAACTCTGTTACTGTTTTAAAGTCACCATTGGCCTCATGGTGAAATCCTTGAACGGTTTCCTTCCTCTCCGGCAACTGAGTTAGGAAGAATCCCTGTACCTTTGTAGTGACTGGGTGTATTGATACACAATACAAAGTGTAATTAAGAACTTCAATATGCTCAAAGGGATTTTCAATGTCTGTTTTTTTTTACCCATCTACCTGTAAACTCCCTGCAATTAGGCTCTGTAACTAGACAGTGATATACTGTAAACTCCCTGCATATGGCTCTGTAACTAGACAGTGATATAATGTAAAGATTGGCCAGGAGAGGTGAGACAGCTAACACTGCTAGCTAGCCAGCTAGCTAGCCAACTTCTACCGAATAGCAGCACTGTAGAAACTTACATTACAACGGAACGACTTGATTAGCGTAGTGTTAGCTAGTTGTCTTTGCTGTCCTTGTATCCATGATAATTGTGTAGTTTAGAGAAATTTAGAGAAATTGTCGAGGTCACCTAGCCAGCTTCACTTTCAACAACGCAGCTACTGCTAGCCAGGCTACTTCACCAGCCAGCAGTACTATATCATTTTAGTCAATAAGATCTTTTATTTTATTTATTTTTTGCAACGTAAGCTTAACTTTCTGAACATTCGAGACGTGTAGCCCACTTGTCATTCTAATCTCCTTTGCTTTAGTGTAGCCTCTTCTGTAGCCTGTCAACTATGTGTCTGTCTATCCCTGTTCTCTCAACTCTGCACAGACCATACAAACGCTTCACACCGCGTGGCCGCGCCCACCCTAACCTGGTGGTCCCACGACCCACGTGGAGTTCCAGGTCTCCGGTAGCCTCTGGAACTGCCGATCCGCGGCCAACAAGGCAGAGCTCATCTCAGCCTATGCGTCCCTCCAGTCCCTCGACTTCTTGGCACTGACGGAAACATGGCTCACCACAGATAACACTGCTACTCCTACTGCTCTCTCTTCGTCTGCCCACGTGTTCTCGCACACCCCGAGAGCTTCTGGTCAGCGGGGTGGTGGCACCGGGATCCTCATCTCTCCCAAGTGGTCATTCTCTCTTTCTCCCCTTACCCATCTGTCTATCGCCTCCTTTGAATTCCATGCTGTCACAGTTACCAGCCCTTTCAAGCTTAACATCCTTATCATTTATCGCCCTCCAGGTTCCCTTGGAGAGTTCATCAATGAGCTTGATGCCTTGATAAGCTCCTTTCCTGAGGACGGCTCACCTCTCACAGTTCTGGGTGACTTTAACCTCCCCATGTCTACCTTTGACTCATTCCTCTCTGCCTCCTTCTTTCCACTCCTCTCCTCTTTTGACCTCACCCTCTCACCTTCCCCCCTACTCACAAGGCAGGCAATACGCTTGACCTCATCTTTACTAGATGCTGTTCTTCCACTAACCACATTGCAACTCCCCTCCAAGTCTCCGACCACTACCTTGTATCCTTTTCCCTCTCGCTCTCATCCAACACTTCCCACACTGCCCCTACTCGGATGGTATCGCGCCGTCCCAACCTTCGCTCTCTCTCCCCCGCTACTCTCTCCTCTTCCATCCTATCATCTCTTCCCTCTGCCTAAACCTTCTCCAACCTATCTCCTGATTCTGCCTCCTCAACCCTCCTCTCCTCCCTTTCTGCATCCTTTGACTCTCTATGTCCCCTATCCTCCAGGCCGGCTCGGTCCTCCCCTCCCGCTCCGTGGCTCGACGACTCATTGCGAGCTCACAGAACAGGGCTCCGGGCAGCCGCGCGGAAATGGAGGAAAACTCGCCTCCCTGCGGACCTGGCATCCTTTCACTCCCTCCTCTCTACATTTTCCTCTTCTGTCTCTGCTGCTAAAGCCACTTTCTACCACTCTAAATTCCAAGCATCTGCCTCTAACCCTAGGAAGCTCTTTGCCACCTTCTCCTCCCTCCTGAATCCTCCCCCCCCCCTCCTCCCTCTCTGCAGACGACTTCGTCAACCATTTTGAAAAGAAGGTCGACGACATCCGATCCTCGTTTGCTAAGTCAAACGACACCGCTGGTTCTGCTCACACTGCCCTACCCTGTGCTTTGACCTCTTTCTCCCCTCTCTCTCCAGATGAAATCTCGCGTCTTGTGACGGCCGGCCGCCCAACAACCTGCCCGCTTGACCCTATCCCCTCCTCTCTTCTCCAGACCATTTCCGGAGACCTTCTCCCTTACCTCACCTCGCTCATCAACTCATCCCTGACCGCTGGCTACGTCCCTTCCGTCTTCAAGAGAGCGAGAGTTGCACCCCTTCTGAAAAAACCTACACTCGATCCCTCCGATGTCAACAACTACAGACCAGTATCCCTTCTTTCTTTTCTCTCCAAAACTCTTGAACGTGCCGTCCTTGGCCAGGTCTCCTGCTATCTCTCTCAGAATGACCTTCTTGATCCAAATCAGTCAGGTTTCAAGACTAGTCACTCAACTGAGACTGCTCTTCTCTGTATCACGGAGGCGCTCCGCACTGCTAAAGCTAACTCTCTCTCCTCTGCTCTCATCCTTCTAGACCTATCGGCTGCCTTCGATACTGTGAACCATCAGATCCTCCTCTCCACCCTCTCCGAGTTGGGCATCTCCGGCGCGGCCCACGCTTGGATTGCGTCCTACCTGACAGGTCGCTCCTACCAGGTGGCGTGGCGAGAATCTGTCTCCTCACCACGCGCTCTCACCACTGGTGTCCCCCAGGGCTCTGTTCTAGGCCCTCTCCTATTCTCGCTATACACCAAGTCACTTGGCTCTGTCATAACCTCACATGGTCTCTCCTATCATTGCTATGCAGACGACACACAATTAATCTTCTCCTTTCCCCCTTCTGATGACCAGGTGGCGAATCGCATCTCTGCATGTCTGGCAGACTTATCAGTGTGGATGACGGATCACCACCTCAAGCTGAACCTCGGCAAGACGGAGCTGCTCTTCCTCCCGGGGAAGGACTGCCCGTTCCATGATCTCGCCATCACGGTTGACAACTCCATTGTGTCCTCCTCCCAGAGCGCTAAGAACCTTGGCGTGATCCTGGACAACACCCTGTCGTTCTCAACTAACATCAAGGCGGTGGCCCGTTCCTGTAGGTTCATGCTCTACAACATCCGCAGAGTACGACCCTGCCTCACACAGGAAGCGGCGCAGGTCCTAATCCAGGCACTTGTCATCTCCCGTCTGGATTACTGCAACTCGCTGTTGGCTGGGCTCCCTGCCTGTGCCATCAAACCCCTACAACTCATCCAGAACGCCGCAGCCCGTCTGGTGTTCAACCTTCCCAAGTTCTCTCACGTCACCCCGCTCCTCCGCTCTCTCCACTGGCTTCCAGTTGAAGCTCGCATCCGCTACAAGACCATGGTGCTTGCCTACGGAGCTGTGAGGGGAACGGCACCTCAGTACCTTCAGGCTCTGATCAGGCCCTACACCCAAACAAGGGCACTGCGTTCATCCACCTCTGGCCTGCTCGCCTCCCTACCACTGAGGAAGTACAGTTCCCGCTCAGCCCAGTCAAAACTGTTCGCTGCTCTGGCACCCCAATGGTGGAACAAACTCCCTCACGACGCCAGGACAGCGGAGTCAATCACCACCTTCCGGAGACACCTGAAACCCCACCTCTTCAAGGAATACCTAGGATAGGATAAAGCAACCTTCTGCCCCCCCCCCCCCCTTAAAAGATTTAGATGCACTATTGTAAAGTGGCTGTTCCACTGGATGTCATTAGGTGAATGCACCAATTTGTAAGTCGCTCTGGATAAGAGTGTCTGCTAAATGACTTAAATGTAAATGTAATGTAAATGTAAACTCCCTGCATAAGGCTCTGTAACTAGACAGTGATATACTGTAAACTCCCTGCAGTAAGGATCTGTAACTAGACAGTGAAATACTGTAAAAGAAAATGGACTGAGACAGGAGAGGTGAGACAGGAGAGGCGAGACAGAAGAGGCGAGACAGAAGATGTAAGACAGAGGAGGTGAGACAGGAGAGGTGAGACAGGAGAGGTGAGACAGGAGAGGAGAACAGGAGAGGTGAGACAGGAGAGGTGAGACAGGAGAGGTGAGACAGGAGAGGAGAACAGGAGAGATGTGAGAGGAGAGGTGAGACAGGAGAGGTGAGACAGGAGAGGTGAGACAGAAGAGGTAAGAAATAGGAAGTGAGACAGGAGAGGTGAGACAGGAGAGGTGAGACAGGAGAAGAGAACAGGAGAGATGAGACAGGAGAGGTGAAGAAGAGGCGAGACAGAAGACGTAAGACAGAGGAGGTGAGACAGGAGAGGTGAGACAGGAGAGGTGAGACAGGAGAGGAGAACAGGAGAGATGTGAGAGGAGAGGTGAGACAGGAGAGGTGAGACAGGAGAGGTGAGACAGGAGAGGAGAGACAGGAGAGGAGAACAGGAGAGATGTGAGAGGAGAGGTGAGACAGAAGAGGTGAGACAGTAGAGGCGAGACAGGAGAGGTGAGACATGAGAGGTGAGACAGGAGAGGTGAGACAGGAGAGGAGTACAGGAGAGATGTGAGAGGAGAGGTGAGACAGGAGAGGTGAGACAGGAGAGGTGAGACAGGAGAGGAGAACAGGAGAGATGTGAGAGGAGAGGTGAGACAGGAGAGGTGAGACAGGAGAGGTGAGACAGGAGAGGTGAGACAGGAGAAGAGAACAGGAGAGATGAGACAGGTGAGGTGAGACAGAAGAGGCGAGACAGAAGAGGTAAGACAGAGGAGGTGAGACAGGAGAGGTGAGACAGGAGAGGTGAGACAGGAGAGGTGAGACAGGAGAGGAGAACAGGAGAGATGTGAGAGGAGAGGTGAGACAGAAGAGGTGAGACAGTAGAGGTGAGACAGAAGAGGTGAGACAGGAGAGGTGAGACAGGAGAGGTGAGACAGGAGAGGTGAGACAGGAGAGGAGAACAGGAGAGATGTGAGAGGAGAGGTGAGACAGAAGAGGTGAGACAGAAGAGGTGAGACAGGAGAGGTGAGACAGGAGAGGAGAACAGGAGAGATGTGAGAGGAGAGGTGAGACAGAAGAGGTGAGACAGAAGAGGTGAGACAGGAGAGGTGAGACAGGAGAGGTGAGACAGGAGAAGAGAACAGGAGAGATGAGACAGGAGAGGAGAACAGGAGAGATGAGCCAGGAGAGGTGAGACAGAAGAGGCGAGACAGAAGAGGTAAGACAGAGGAGGTGAGACAGGAGAGGTGAGACAGGAGATACTTTTAAAGAATCATAACAGTAATTAATCATACTTTTAAAAAATCATAACAGTAAAGAATCATACTTTTAAAGAATCATAACAGTAAAGAATCATAACAGTAAAGAATCATAACAGTAAAGAATCATAACAGTAAAGAATCATAACAGTAAAGAATCATAACAGTAAAGAATCATAACAGTAAAGAATCATACTTTTAAAGAATCATAACAGTAAAGAATCATAACAGTAAAGAATCATAACAGTAAAGAATCATAACAGTAAAGAATCATAACAGTAAAGAATCATACCACCCTGGAGAGTGACTAAATAGCATGATCCCTTCAGATGGGCAGAGACGTTTAGTAGGCACAGAGATGTCACAGGAGGCAGCCCGAGGACCCTTAGGTCTGCCAAGACATATGCCTGTGAGTAATGACCACCTTGCTATGGTCAGTGCTCTCCGGTCCATCTTAAAATTGCACCCGGCCTCGCAAGATTATGACAAAGTCTGTGGTTCTTTTTCCTTGAATAGCCCAAAACCTATTTGGATTGGTCCCTGATAAGGTCTTGTGAAGTTCCACAGGCCAGGAGCATTTAACACCCGTAATAAACCTTCATTAGAGACGCCATTATTGTTTTTACACGCTGATTGAGTAGGGTATACTCGCTGACTTATAATCATGCAAACATTTTTGTAAATGATACTTTGTGTTGGACACTAGTACTGTAAATATAACTGGGTCCCAGAATGACTGCATGCTCGGCTCATTCCCTCTCCCACTACGACGTCCATACTAGTCTCTTTACACAAGGAGCATTCGCCAGACTTGAATTCTTTCTCTGGGCAGCAAACGACAAATCAAGAGACTTGGAAGAGAAGAGGACACCTCCTCCATTAATGGAAGGAGACAAAAGCCAGCACTGGACTGGAGGTTCATGAGAGTCTTTGGAACTCTCCTCTCTCTCTCCCCTACCTCTCTCTCTCTCTCCCCTCTCTCTGTCTCTCTCTCTCTCTCTCTCTGTCTCTCTCTCTCTCTCTCCCCTCCCTCTGTCTCTCTCTCTCTCTCTGTCTCTCTCTCTCTCTCTCTTCTCTCTCTCTCTCTCGCTTCTCTCTCACCTCTCCCCCTCTCTCCCCTCTCTCAACTCTCCCCCTACCTCTCCCCTCTCAATTCAACTCAATTCAAGGGGCTTTATTGGCATGGGAAACATATGTTAACTTTGTCAAAGCAAGTGAAGTAGATATTATACAAAAGTGAAATAAACAATAAAAATGAACAGTAAACATTACACTCACAGAAGTTCCAAAAGAATAAAGACATTTCAAATGTCATATTATGTCTATATACAGTGTTGTAATGATGTACACATAGTTAAAGTACAAAAGGGGAAATAAATAAGCATAAATATGGATTGTATTTACAATGGTGTTTGTTCTTCACTGATTGCCCTTTTCTTGTGGCAAAAGGTCACAAATCTTGCTCTTGTGACACTGTGTTATGTCACCCAGTAGATATGGGAGTTTATCAAAATCGGGTTTGTTTTCTAATTCTTTGTGGATCCGTGTAATCTGAGGGAAATATGTGTCTCTAATATGGTCATACATTGGGCAGGAGGTTAGGAAGAGCAGTTCAGTTCCACCTAATTGTATGGGCAGTGTGCACATAGCCTGTCTTCTCTTGAGAGCAAGGTCTGCCTAAGGAAGTCTTTCTCAATAGCAAGGCTATGCTCACTGAGTCTGTACATAGTCAAAGCTTTCCTTAAGTTTGGGTCAGTCACAGTGGTCAGGTATTCTGCCACTGTGTACTCTCTGTTTAGGGCCAAATAGCAAATAGCAAATAGCATTTTCTCACCCTTTCGCTCTCTTTCTAATTATCTCCCCCCTTTTTCTCTCTCACCATCTCTCTCTTTCTCTCACCATAAACCCCTCTCACCTCTTGTCTTTCTCTCTCTTCCCCTCCCCCTCCCTCTTTCCCTCCTCTGCCCTCTCCCCCTCTCTCTGTATTACGTGGAGAGATTCCCTGGGCTTTGATTAATCTCTGCTGTCAGGAGAAGTTCCTGTGTTTGGTCCCAACAGGCAGGTTGCCCACTCCACATCTGGAACCTCTCCCCCTGCAGTCCGCTGCACACACACACACACACACACACACACACACACACACACACACACACACACACACACACACACACACACACACGCACACGCACACGCACACGCACACGCACACACACACAGCAGTTAGCATAGCGGTTAAGAGAAGAGAGGCAGCAACCGGAGGTTTGCTGGTATCAAAATCCTAGATGCCATTGCCTGCCATTGAGCCCTTCAGCAAGGCACTTAAACCCCCAGAACAGCAGCTCCCCGGGTGGCCAGTGTGGCAGTTCCCCGCTCCTTTCCAGGACCTGGATGTGAATGGATGTGTGTTTTTCAGAGGGGTTGGGTTAAAAGGGGAAGTCAACATTTGATTGGACCTTGTGTACAATTGACCAATAAAGTTATCTTAATCTTAACATATACACACATTCCCACTGTTACTGCCTCCTACTGCAACAAACACCCCTTTTCCTCCATAATTGGTTCCTATTTGTTTTTCAATGTCTCTTGTAACTGGAGTTTCTATCTGAGTTAGAAGATTCTGCTCAAAATATCAGTTTTAACCCAGTTTTGGACCTGTTTTTCGCATTACACGAGAAACCCTAATCATAGTGCCAACTAGTCATAGAAAACACTAGAAGGACTAAATGGATTCAACTCTATCAGACAACACCAACAGCGGATTCACTCTGGTATCCTTCAAATGAATGAGGCAGACGAAACCGAGAGCTTATAGAATGACACCAGAGAACAGAAAGAAGTCTACATTATCGTGAAAGAAGTCTACATTATCGTGGAAGAAGTCTACATTATCGTGGAAGAAGTCTACAGTACCGTGGAAGAAGTCTACATTATCGTGGAAGAAGTCTACATTATCGTTTAAGAAGTCTACATTATCGTGGAAGAAGTCTACATTATCGTAAAAGAAGTCTACATTATCGTGGAAGAAGTCTACTTTATCGTGGAAAAAGTCTTCATTATTGTGGAAGAAGTCTACATTATTGTGGAAGAAGTCTACATTATCGTGGAAGAAGTCTACATTATCGTGGGAAAAGTCTACATTATCATGGAAGAAGTCTACATTATCGTGGAAGAAGTCTACTTTATCGTGGAAGAAGTCTACATTATCGTAGCTTTGTCCCTAACGGTACCCTACTCACCAGTGGTGTAAAAGTACTTCAGTAAAAAAAAAACTTTAAAGTAATACTTCTTTTTATTATTTTTGGACTATCTGTATTTTACTATTTCTATTTTTGACAACTTTTACTTTTACTTCACTACATTTTACTTCACTACATTCCTAAAGAAAATTATGTACTTTTTTACTTCATACATTTTCTCTGGCACCCAAAAGTACTCGTTACATTTTGAATGCTTAGCAGGACAGGAAAATGGTCTAATTCACACACTTATTAAAGGGAACGTCTCTGGTCATCCCTACTGTCTCTGATTTGGTGGACTCACTAAACACAAATGCTTCATTTGTAAATAATGTCTGAGTGTTGGAGTGTGGCCACAGGCTATTTGTGAATTAAAACATACAAGAAAATGGTGCCGTCTCGTTTGATTAATGTAAGAAATGTTAAATTATTTATTCTTTTGATACTTAAGTATATTTTAGCAATTAAATTGGCTTTTGATACTTTAGTATATTTAAAACCAAATACTTTTAGACTTTTACTCAAGTAGTATTTTACTGGGTGACTTTCACTTTTATTGGAGTCATTTTCTATTCAGGTATCTTTGTTTTTACTCAAGTATGACAATTGTGTCCTTTTTTCCCCCACTGCTACTCACCCTACATGGGTCAAAAGTACTGCACTATATAGGGAATAGTGTCAGTGGAACGAAAACCATCATTAGCACTGCTCTGCTAGGGCAGACATTCCCTTAAAACAAAATCACTGCTCTGCTAGGGCAGACATTCCCTTAAAACAAAATCACGTGAAGAAAAAAAACCCTTGGGGGAAAAAAACAACGTGGTTTCTGGTCACGTGTGTGAAGAACGTGGTTTCTGGTCACGTGTGTGAACAACGTGGTTTCTGGTCACGTGTTTGAACATCGTGGTTTCTGGTCACGTGTTTGATCATCGTGGTTTCTGGTCACGTGTGTGAACATCGTGGTTTCTGGTCACGTGTTTGAACATCGTGGTTTCTGGTCACGTGTGTGAACAACGTGGTTTCTGGTCACGTGTTTGAACATCGTGGTTTCTGGTCACGTGTTTGAACATCGTGGTTTCTGGTCACGTGTTTGAACATCGTGGTTTCTGGTCACGTGTGTGAACGTGGTTTCCGGTCACGTGTGTGAAGAACGTGGTTTCTGGTCACGTGTGGGAACAACGTGGTTTCTGGTCACGTGTGTGAACATCGTGGTTTCTGGTCACGTGTTTGAACATCGTGGTTTCTGGTCACGTGTGTGAACATCGTGGTTTCTGGTCACGTGTGTGAACATCGTGGTTTCTGGTCACGTGTTTGAACATCGTGGTTTCTGGTCACGTGTTTGAACATCGTGGTTTCTGGTCACGTGTTTGAACATCGTGGTTTCTG
This sequence comes from Salvelinus fontinalis, assembly GCF_029448725.1. Lineage (NCBI taxonomy): Eukaryota > Metazoa > Chordata > Actinopteri > Salmoniformes > Salmonidae > Salvelinus > Salvelinus fontinalis. The sequence continues at coordinate 29,136,082 of NC_074691.1, read as the reverse complement.
GTCACGTGTGTGAACATCGTGGTTTCTGGTCACGTGTGTGAACATCGTGGTTTCTGGTCACGTGTGTGAACATCGTGGTTTCTGGTCACGTGTGTGAACATCGTGGTTTCTGGTCACGTGTGTGAAGAACGTGGTTTCTGGTCACGTGTGTGAACAAATCGTTTGAAAACTGATTCAGACACATCGTTTTGCCAAAACATGTGTGGAGTTTCACATGTTAATTTCTCAAATATTTTCTCTTCACACGTTTATTTTTTTCCACCACTTCCAGCTACACCTGGTCTCCTATTCAGGACTAACCAGGATCAACCCTCCTAAGCTTCAGAGGACAATAAGCAGTGAGGTCCAGGGTGCTATGTTTCTGGAAACAACGTGGCAAAACGTGCAACTGGAAAAAACACAGGGAAAGCAAAGGCCAGGATAACATAAACAAAGACCAGGATAACATAAACAAAGACCAGGATAACGTAAACAAAGGCCAGGATAACATAAACAAAGACCAGGATAACTTAAACAAATGCCAGGATAACATAAACAAAGGCCAGGATAATGTAAACAAAGGCCAGGATAACATAAACAAAGGCCAGGATAATGTAAACAAAGGCCAGGATAACATAAACAAAGGCCAGGATAACGTAAACAAAGGCCAGGATAACATAAACAAAGGCCAGGATAACATAAACAAAGGCCAGGATAACATAAACAAAGGCCAGGATAACGTAAACAAAGGCCAGGATAACTTAAACAAATGCCAGGATAACATAAACAAAGGCCAGGATAATGTAAACAAAGGCCAGGATAACATAAACAAAGGCCAGGATAACGTAAACAAAGGCCAGGATAACATAAACAAAGGCCAGGATAACATAAACAAAGGCCAGGATAACATAAACAAAGGCCAGGATAACGTAAACAAAGGCCAGGATAACGTAAACAAAGGCCAGGATAACATAAACAAAGACAAGGGACATTTCAGGAAAGAGGGAGGAGGCATTATCATTTATTTATTTACTTTTAATTTTATTTAATTAAAATGTAATTGTCGTTCATTTGTTTTTACATATTTTTTTTTGCTGGGGGGGGGGGAATCCATTTCCAATTCATTTGTTCTCTCGCATTACAAAATTATTTCCTTGTAATATTTAGTTTTGCTATTAACACTTGGGTTTGTGTTTTGCTTTCAATATCATAATTTTTTTGTTTGTGAAAGGTCATCTTTAACTCTCAGACACTTCTTTAAAGCACACTTCCTCTCCCTCAGACGCCAATGTTATTAAACATCTATGTATACTCCACCTCTTCCTTCAAAGACTCGATCATGGACAATCTTACTGACAGTTGTGGCTGCTTCGTCTGATGTATTATTGTCTCTACGTTCTCGCCCTTTGTGCTGTTGTCTGTGCCCAATGATGTTTGTATCATGTTTTGCACTGCTGCCATGTTGTGTCGCTATCATGTTGTTGTCATGTTGTGTTGCTACTATGCTGTGTTGTCATGTGTTGCTGCTATGCTAATTATTTTTTAATCTCCTGTCCCCACAATAGGCCTTTTGTCTTCTGGTAGGCCATCATTGTAAATAAGAATTAACAAAACTTATAATCATGCGAACATTTTTGTAAATGATACTTTGTGTTGGACACTAGTACTGTAAATATAACTGGGTCCCAGAATGACTGCATGCTCGGCTCATTCCCTCTCCCACTACGACGTCCATACTAGTCTCTTTACACAAGGAGCATTCGCCAGACTTGAATTCTTTCTCTGGGCAGCAAACGACAAATCAGGAGACTTGGAAGAGAAGAGGACACCTCCTCCATTAATGGATGGAGACAAAAGCCAGCACTGGACTGGAGGTTTATGAGAGACTTTGGAACTCTCCTCTCTCTCTGTCTCTCTCAATTCAATTCAAGGGCTTTATTGGCATAGGAAACATATGTTAACATTGCCAAAGCAAGTGAAGTATTTTTGTAATTTTTATTTATTAACTAGGCAAACCAGTTAAGAACAAATTCTTATTTACAATGACGGCCTACACCGGTCAAACCCAGACAATGCTGGACCAAATGTGCGCTGGCTTTTGGGACTCCCCAATCACAGCTGGTTGTGATACAGCCAGGATTCAAACCAGGTTGTCTATACTGACACCTCTAGCACTGAGATGCAGTGCCTTAGACCGCTGTGATACAGCCTGGATTCGAACCAGGGTCTATAGTGACACCTCTAGCACTGAGATGCAGTGCCTTAGACCGCTGTGATACAGCCTGGATTCGAACCAGGGTCTATAGTGACACCTCTAGCACTGAGATGCAGTGCCTTAGACCGCTGTGATACAGCCTGGATTCGAACCAGGTTGTCTATAGTGACACCTCTAGCACTGAGATGCAGTGCCTTAGACCGCTGTGACACTCGGGAGACCCAAGTGTAGATAATAAGGTAGAAAATAAACAAAAGTGAAATAAACAACACAAATGAACAGTAAACATTACACTCACAGAAGTTCCAAAAGAATAAAGACATTTCAAATGTCATATTATGTATATATACAGTACCGTAACGACGTGCAAATAGTTAAAGTACAAAAGGGAAAATAACTAAAGATAAATATGGGTTGTATTTACAATGGTGTTTGGTCTTCACTGGTTGCCCTTTTCGTGTGGCAACAGGTCACAAATAGTGCTGCTGTTATGACACACTCTGTATTTCACCCAGTAGATGTGGGAATTTATCAAAATTGGTATTGTTTTTGAATTCTTTGTGTATCTGTGTAATCTGAGGGAAATATGTCTCTCTAATATGGTCATACATTTGGCAGGAGGTTAGGAAGTGCAGCTCAGTTTCCACCTCATTGTGGGCAGTGTGGACATAGCCTGTCTTCTCGTGAGAGCCATGTCTGCCTTCGACGGCCTTTCTTCTCTCTCTCTCCTCTCTCACCTCTCCCCATCCCTCTCACCGCCCGTTTTTTTTTTTTTTTCCCCCTTTCACTCTCTTTCAATTATCTTCTCCCTTTCCCATTATCTCTCCCCTTTTTCTTTCTCACTATCCCTCACCTTTCTCTGTCTTTCTCTCTCTCCCCCTATCCTACCTCTTTCTCTTTCCCTCCTCCATGGCAGACATTCCCTTACAAAAATCACATGAAAAAAATCACAAGTGAAAAATGTTTCAAACAAGTGTTTTTTCCAGCATAAAAAAAGTGATTAATTTTCTCCACTTCCAGCTACATCTGGTCTCCCATCCAGGGACCAACCAGGACCAACCCTGCTTAGCTTCAGAGGTAAAACAGCAGTGAGGTCCAGGGTGCTATGTTGCTGGAAACAACGTGGCAAAACGTGCAACTGGAAAAAAAACACAGTGAAAACAAAGGCCAGGATAACATAAACAAAGGCCAGGATAACATAAACAAAGGCCAGGATAACGTAAACAAAGGCCAGGATAACGTAAACAAAGGCCAGGATAACGTAAACAAAGGCCAGGATAACGTAAACAAAGGCCAGGATAACGTAAACAAAGGCCAGGATAACATAAACAAAGGCCAGGATAACATAAACAAAGGCCAGGATAACATAAACAAAGGCCAGGATAACATAAACAAAGGCCAGGATAACGTAAACAAAGGCCAGGATAACGTAAACAAAGGCCAGGATAACGTAAACAAAGGCCAGGATAACATAAACAAAGGCCAGGATAACGTAAACAAAGGCCAGGATAACGTAAACAAAGGCCAGGATAACGTAAACAAAGGCCAGGATAACGTAAACAAAGGCCAGGATAACATAAACAAAGGCCAGGATAACATAAACAAAGGCCAGGATAACATAAACAAAGGCCAGGATAACATAAACAAAGGCCAGGATAACGTAAACAAAGGCCAGGATAACGTAAACAAAGGCCAGGATAACGTAAACAAAGGCCAGGATAACGTAAACAAAGGCCAGGATAACGTAAGCAAAGGCCAGGATAACGTAAACAAAGGCCAGGATAACATAAACAAAGGCCAGGATAACATAAACAAAGGCCAGGATAACATAAACAAAGGCCAGGATAACATAAACAAAAGGCCAGGATAACATAAACAAGTCTACAGTAATGTCATGAACCATGTGACAGACAGACCAGTGGACATAGTCTACAGTAATGTGATGGACCATGTGACAGACCAGTGGATATAGTCTACAGTAATGTGATGGACCATGTGACAGACAGACCAGTATATATAGTCTACAGTAATGTGATGGACCATGTGACAGACCAGTGGATATAGTCTACAGTAATGTGATGGACCATGTGACAGACAGACCAGTGGATATAGTCTACAGTAATGTGATGAACCATGTGACAGACCAGTGGATATAGTCTACAGTAATGTGATGGACCATGTGACAGACCAGTGGATATAGTCTACAGTAATGTGATGGACCATGTGACAGACCAGTGGATATAGTCTACAGTAATGTGATGGACCATGTGACAGACAGACCAGTGGATATAGTCTACAGTAATGTGATGAACCATGTGACAGACCAGTGGATATAGTCTACAGTAATGTGATGGACCATGTGACAGACCAGTGGACATAGTCTACAGTAATGTGATGGACCATGTGACAGACCAGTGGATATAGTCTACAGTAATGTGATGGACCATGTGACAGACAGACCAGTATATATAGTCTACAGTAATGTGATGGACCATGTGACAGACAGACCAGTGGATATAGTCTACAGTAATGTGATGGACCATGTGACAGACCAGTGGATATAGTCTACAGTAATGTGATGAACCATGTGACAGACAGACCAGTGGATATAGTCTACAGTAATGTGATGGACCATGTGACAGACCAGTGGATATAGTCTACAGTAATGTGATGGACCATGTGAAAGACCAGTGGATATAGTCTACAGTAATGTGATGGACCATGTGACAGACCAGTGGATATAGTCTACAGTAATGTGATGAACCATGTGACAGACAGACCAGTGGATATAGTCTACAGTAATGTGATGAACCATGTGACAGACCAGTGGATATAGTCTACAGTAATGTGATGAACCATGTGACAGACAGACCAGTGGACATAGTCTACAGTAATGTGATGGACAATGTGACAGACCAGTGGATATAGTCTACAGTAATGTGATGGACCATGTGACAGAAAGACCAGTGGATATAGTCTACAGTAATGTGATGGACCATGTGACAGACCAGTGGATATAGTCTACAGTAATGTGATGGACCATGTGACAGACCAGTGGATATAGTCTACAGTAATGTGATGGACCATGTGACAGACCAGTGGATATAGTCTACAGTAATGTGATGGACCATGTGACAGACCAGTGGATATAGTCTACAGTAATGTGATGGACCATGTGACAGACCAGTGGATATAGTCTACAGTAATGTGATGGACCATGTGACAGACAGACCAGTGGATATAGTCTACAGTAATGTGATGGACCATGTGACAGACCAGTGGATATAGTCTACAGTAATGTGATGGACCATGTGAAAGACCAGTATATATAGTCTACAGTAATGTGATGGACCATGTGACAGACCAGTGGATATAGTCTACAGTAATGTGATGGACCATGTGACAGACCAGTGGATATAGTCTACAGTAATGTGATGGACCATGTGAAAGACCAGTATATATAGTCTACAGTAATGTGATGGACCATGTGACAGACCAGTGGATATAGTCTACAGTAATGTGATGGACCATGTGACAGACCAGTGGATATATTCTACAGTAATGTGATGGACCATGTGACAGACCAGTGGATATAGTCTACAGTAATGTGATGGACCATGTGACAGACCAGTGGATATAGTCTACAGTAATGTGATGGACCATGTGACAGACCAGTGGATATAGTCTACAGTAATGTGATGGACCATGTGACAGACAGACCAGTGGATATAGTCTACAGTAATGTGATGGACCATGTGACAGACCAGTGGATATAGTCTACAGTAATGTGATGGACCATGTGACAGACAGACCAGTGGATATAGTCTACAGTAATGTGATGGACCATGTGACAGACAGACCAGTGGATATAGTCTACAGTAATGTGATGGAACATGTGACAGACAGACCAGTGGATATAGTCTACAGTAATGTGATGGACCATGTGACAGACCAGTGGATATAGTCTACAGTAATGTGATGGACCATGTGAAAGACCAGTATATATAGTCTACAGTAATGTGATGGACCATGTGACAGACCAGTGGATATAGTCTACAGTAATGTGATGGACCATGTGACAGACAGACCAGTGGATATAGTCTACAGTAATGTGATGGACCATGTGACAGACAGACCAGTGGATATAGTCTACAGTAATGTGATGAACCATATGACAGACAGACCAGTGGACATAGTCTACAGTAATGTGATGGACAATGTGACAGACCAGTGGATATAGTCTACAGTAATGTGATGGGACATGTGACAGACAGACCAGTGGATATAGTCTACAGTAATGTGATGGACCATGTGACAGACCAGTGGATATAGTCTACAGTAATGTGATGGACCATGTGACAGACCAGTGGATATAGTCTACAGTAATGTGATGGACCATGTGACAGACCAGTGGATATAGTCTACAGTAATGTGATGGACCATGTGACAGACAGACCAGTGGATATAGTCTACAGTAATGTGATGGACCATGTGACAGACCAGTGGATATAGTCTACAGTAATGTGATGGACCAAGTGAAAGACCAGTATATATAGTCTACAGTAATGTGATGGACCATGTGACAGACCAGTGGATATATTCTACAGTAATGTGATGGACCATGTGACAGACCAGTGGATATAGTCTACAGTAATGTGATGGACCATGTGACAGACCAGTGGATATAGTCTACAGTAATGTGATGGACCATGTGACAGACCAGTGGATATAGTCTACAGTAATGTGATGGACCATGTGACAGACAGACCAGTGGATATAGTCTACAGTAATGTGATGGACCATGTGACAGACCAGTGGATATAGTCTACAGTAATGTGATGGACCATGTGACAGACAGACCAGTGGATATAGTCTACAGTAATGTGATGGACCATGTGACAGACAGACCAGTATATATAGTCTACAGTAATGTGATGGACCATGTGACAGACCAGTATATATAGTCTACAGTAATGTGATGGACCATGTGACAGACCAGTATATATAGTCTACAGTAATGTGATGAACCATGTGACAGACAGACCAGTGGATATAGTCTACAGTAATGTGATGGACCATGTGACAGACCAGTGGATATAGTCTACAGTAATGTGATGGACCATGTGACAGACAGACCAGTGGATATAGTCTACAGTAATGTGATGGACCATGTGACAGACAGACCAGTATATATAGTCTACAGTAATGTGATGGACCATGTGACAGACCAGTGGATATAGTCTACAGTAATGTGATGGACCATGTGACAGACCAGTGGATATAGTCTACAGTAATGTGATGGACCATGTGACAGACAGACCAGTGGATATAGTCTACAGTAATGTGATGGACCATGTGACAGACCAGTGGATATAGTATACAGTAATGTGATGGACCATGTGACAGACAGACCAGTGGATATAGTCTACAGTAATGTGATGGACCATGTGACAGACAGACCAGTATATATAGTCTACAGTAATGTGATGGACCATGTGACAGACCAGTGGATATATTCTACAGTAATGTGATGGACCATGTGACAGACAGACCAGTGGATATAGTCTACAGTAATGTGATGGACCATGTGACAGACCAGTGGATATAGTCTACAGTAATGTGATGAACCATGTGACAGACCAGTGGATATAGTCTACAGTAATGTGATGGACCATGTGACAGACCAGTGGATATAGTCTACAGTAATGTGATGGACCATGTGACAGACCAGTGGATATAGTCTACAGTAATGTGATGGACCATGTGACAGACCAGTATATATAGTCTACAGTAATGTGATGGACCATGTGACAGACAGACCAGTGGATATAGTCTACAGTAATGTGATGAACCATGTGACAGACAGACCAGTATATATAGTCTACAGTAATGTGATGAACCATGTGACAGACAGACCAGTATATATAGTCTACAGTAATGTGATGAACCATGTGACAGACAGACCAGTATATATAGTCTACAGTAATGTGATGAACCATGTGACAGACAGACCAGTATATATAGTCTACAGTAATGTGATGGACCATGTGACAGACCAGTGGATATAGTCTACAGTAATGTGATGGACCATGTGAAAGACCAGTATATATAGTCTACAGTAATGTGATGGACCATGTGACAGACCAGTGGATATATTCTACAGTAATGTGATGGACCATGTGACAGACCAGTGGATATAGTCTACAGTAATGTGATGGACCATGTGACAGACCAGTGGATATAGTCTACAGTAATGTGATGGACCATGTGACAGACCAGTGGATATAGTCTACAGTAATGTGATGGACCATGTGACAGACAGACCAGTGGATATAGTCTACAGTAATGTGATGGACCATGTGACAGACCAGTGGATATAGTCTACAGTAATGTGATGGACCATGTGACAGACAGACCAGTGGATATAGTCTACAGTAATGTGATGGACCATGTGACAGACAGACCAGTATATATAGTCTACAGTAATGTGATGGACCATGTGACAGACCAGTATATATAGTCTACAGTAATGTGATGGACCATGTGACAGACCAGTATATATAGTCTACAGTAATGTGATGAACCATGTGACAGACAGACCAGTGGATATAGTCTACAGTAATGTGATGGACCATGTGACAGACCAGTGGATATAGTCTACAGTAATGTGATGGACCATGTGACAGACAGACCAGTGGATATAGTCTACAGTAATGTGATGGACCATGTGACAGACAGACCAGTATATATAGTCTACAGTAATGTGATGGACCATGTGACAGACCAGTGGATATAGTCTACAGTAATGTGATGGACCATGTGACAGACCAGTGGATATAGTCTACAGTAATGTGATGGACCATGTGACAGACAGACCAGTGGATATAGTCTACAGTAATGTGATGGACCATGTGACAGACCAGTGGATATAGTATACAGTAATGTGATGGACCATGTGACAGACAGACCAGTGGATATAGTCTACAGTAATGTGATGGACCATGTGACAGACAGACCAGTATATATAGTCTACAGTAATGTGATGGACCATGTGACAGACCAGTGGATATATTCTACAGTAATGTGATGGACCATGTGACAGACAGACCAGTGGATATAGTCTACAGTAATGTGATGGACCATGTGACAGACCAGTGGATATAGTCTACAGTAATGTGATGAACCATGTGACAGACCAGTGGATATAGTCTACAGTAATGTGATGGACCATGTGACAGACCAGTGGATATAGTCTACAGTAATGTGATGGACCATGTGACAGACCAGTGGATATAGTCTACAGTAATGTGATGGACCATGTGACAGACCAGTATATATAGTCTACAGTAATGTGATGGACCATGTGACAGACAGACCAGTGGATATAGTCTACAGTAATGTGATGAACAATGTGACAGACAGACCAGTATATATAGTCTACAGTAATGTGATGAACCATGTGACAGACAGACCAGTATATATAGTCTACAGTAATGTGATGGACCAGCAGCCTCTTTAATTCAGCAGCAGCCTCTTTAACTCAGCAGCCTCTTTAACTCAGCAGCCTCTTTAACTCAGCAGCCTCTTTAACTCAGCAGCCTCTTTAACTCAGCAGCCTCTATAATTCAGCAGCCTCTTTAACTCAGCAGCCTCTTTAACTCAGCAGCCTCTTTAACTCAGCAGCCTCTTTAACTCAGCAGCCTCTTTAACTCAGCAGCCTCTTTAACTCAGCAGCCTCTTTAACTCAGCAGCCTCTTTAACTCAGCAGCCTCTATAACTCAGCAGCCTCTATAACTCAGCAGCCTCTTTAACTCAGTAGCCTCTTTAACTCAGCAGCATCTTTAACTCAGCAGCCTCTTTAACTCAGCAGCCTCTTTAATTCAGCCGCCTCTTTAACTCAGCAGCCTCTTCAGCCTCTTTAACTCAGCAGCCTCTTTAACTCAGCAGCCTCTTTAACTCAGCAGCCTCTATAACTCAGCAGCCTCTATAACTCAGCAGCCTCTATAACTCAGCAGCCTCTATAACTCAGCAGCCTCTTTAACTCAGCAGCCTCTTTAACTCAGCAGCCTCTTTAACTCAGCAGCAGCCTCTTCAGCCTCTTTAACTCAGCAGCCTCTTTAATTCAGCAGCCTCTTTAACTCAGCAGCCTCTTTAACTCAGCAGCCTCTTCAGCCTCTTTAACTCAGCAGCCTCTTTAACTCAGCAGCCTCTATAACTCAGCAGCCTCTATAACTCAGCAGCCTCTATAACTCAGCAGCCTCTTTAACTCAGCAGCAGCCTCTTCAGCCTCTATAACTCTACAACTCAGCAGCCTCTTTAACTCAGCAGCCTCTTTAATTCAGTAGCCTCTTTAACTCAGCAGCCTCTATAACTCAGCAGCCTCTTTAATTCAGCAGCCTCTTTAACTCAGCAGCCTCTTTAACTCAGCAGCAGCCTCTATAACTCAGCAGCCTCTTTAACTCAGCAGCCTCTTTAACTCAGCAGCCTCTTTAACTCAGCAGCCTCTTTAACTCAGCAGCCTCTTTAACTCAGCAGCAGCCTCTATAACTCAGCAGCCTCTTTAACTCAGCAGCCTCTTTAACTCAGCAGCCTCTTTAACTCAGCAGCAGCCTCTATAACTCAGCAGCCTCTTTAACTCAGCAGCCTCTTTAACTCAGCAGCCTCTTTAACTCAGCAGCCTCTTTAACTCAGCAGCCTCTTTAACTCAGCAGCAGCCTCTTTAACTCTTCAGCCTCTTTAACTCAGCAGCCTCTTTAACTCAGCAGCCTCTTTAACTCAGCAGCCTCTTTAACTCAGCAGCCTCTCTTTCCTGCTCTGTCATGAAGCAACGCCAACCTCTTCTAGTGTCTAATCCAAAAGTGTGGTTATATTCAAATACAAGAAGCCGCGTCTTACCCAATCACATCAATCCAAGTATCCTCCGCGAAACCTTGGGACAAGCAGGCAGAATGAAACAGAAAGATTTGACCGTGGTTCAACCGGTAATATCACAGGTAGAAGGAGCTTAGCAACCAGTATATTTGTTAATATGGCTTGTTAAAAAAAAATGAAATTTGACTCTGAAAACAGTATATTCAAAGACGAGTGGACGGAACAGTATTTATTCAACAAGCACAAAACCAATGCGTCTGATATGCAGTGAGTCCGTAGCTCACGTGAAAAGTGCCAATGTTAAGCTCCATTATGACACCAGGCATAGTAAATTGGATCATACTTATCCCCTGAACCCGGAGGTGAGAACAAAAAAATATTAACCAACTAAAATCCCCAATATGAGAGGTCAACCAAAGTCCTTGTCAATTCCCTGACAGCCCAACAAAGTGCAATGGAGTATTCACCGAGGATAGCTTGGGTTTTGGGAAAACACACACACAAAAAAACAAAAAAACACTCAGACGGTGAGATGGTAAAAGAAGGCATGTGTGAAGTTGCTGGCACCTTCCTTGAGGGTAAACAAAAAGAAGAGCTCAGAGAAAAGATCAAAACAGATCCCACTGTCAGATTCCACAGTAACGAGGAGAGCTGAAATATTAGCCGAAGATTTAACTTCTCAACTTGATGAGGTCATTCAGAATGCACCATGCATTTCATTAGCTGTGGATGAATCAACAGATAACACTGATAATGCACTGCTTCTGGTGTTTTGTCAGATTATATAACGGAACAAAGAAGGAATTATGTGAGGAGCTGTTGGGCTTAACACATCTAGAAACACACGCACACACGGGGAGAGAGGATATACGTGAGACCATCAAAGGGATGCTGACAAAAAGGGGGAGAAAGAGTCCGCTGTTTCCCATCACCACAGACGGAGCTCCAGCCATGATAGGAGGAGGGAGGGGACTGGTTGCACATCTGAAAGATGAGCACCCTGACCTGGCATCATTTATCAATCTGTCCTGGGTGCCAGTCTGGGAAAAAGAGTATTCTGAGGTCATGACAACGATGATAAAACTTTTTTAGAGAGCATCATCATCCCTAGAACACCGCCTGCTACGAGGCGTCCTGACAGAGGCCAATGGCAGTTTAAAATGACTTACTACTAGTGCACAACAATGTCAGATGGCTCAGCAAAAGTAGAGTGTTGGTACGCTTTTTGGGCCAGTCAGGAGGAAATCAAAGCTTTGTTGTCAGCGCAAAAGAGTGACAAGGCAACTCAGATTTCTGAGACTTTTGGAAGTTGAGGAGGAGATGGAAACAGTTGTATTTTTTGACAGGCATTACATCCCTAGATGTAGGGACGGGACAACACACCGTGTGTGTGTGACATGAGAACAGCAGTCCGGGCATTCCAGAGGAAAACGGAGCTTTTCAAGAATGATCTCCAGGGATGAAAACGTCCACTTTCCACAATCTTCTCATGCAAACGCAAGGAGATAAAAAATGTTCCCAACCATGGTGATTTCATCCAGAAGCTGATGGATAATTTCAAGGCACGTTTTGATGACTTTACTGTTGGAAGAGAACTGCTGCTTCTCATCCAGAACCCCTTTCTTACGTCACAAATGTCACAAAGTTGTCAGAAGAAACAAAAAAACAGTTCAGAAAAATCTTCAGATGGGTAGATGTTGCATTATTGCACATGGAGTTGATTGAGCTGCAAGAAAATGTGGCTTTGAAGGAGCAGCCTGGTGACTGTGACCCTGTTACTGTGACTGTGACCCTGTTACTGTGACCCTGTGACTGTGACCCTGTGACTGTGACCCTGTTACTGTTACCCTGTGACTGTGACCCTGTGACTGTGATCCTGTTACTGTTACTGTGACCCTGTTACTGTGACTGTGACCCTGTTACTGTGACCCTGTTACTGTGACCCTGTGACTGTGACCCTGTTACTGTGCCTGTAACCCTGTGACTGTGACCCTGTGACTGTCACCCTGTTACTGTTACTGTGACCCTGTTACTGTGACCCTGTTACTGTGACCCTGTGACTGTGACCCTGTTACTGTGACTGTGACCCTGTTACTGTGACCCTGTGACTGTGACCCTGTGACTGTGACCCTGTGACTGTGACCCTGTTACTGTGACTGTGACCCTGTTAATGTGACCCTGTGACTGTGACCCTGTGACTGTGACCCTGTTACTGTGACCCTGTTACTGTGACCCTGTTACTGTGACTGTGACCCTGTTACTGTTACTGTGACCCTGTTACTGTGACCCTGTGACTGTGACCCTGTGACTGTGACCCTGTGACTGTGACCCTGTGACTGTGACCCTGTTACTGTGACTGTGACCCTGTTACTGTGACCCTGTTACTGTTACTGTGACCCTGTTACTGACCCTGTGACTGTGACCCTGTTACTGTGACCCTGTTACTGTGACCCTGTTACTGTGACCCTGTTACTGTTACTGTGACCCTGTTACTGTGACCGTGTTACTGTGTTACTGTTACTGTGACTGTGACCCTGTGACTGTGACCCTGTGACTGTGACCCTGTGACTGTGACCCTGTGACTGTGACCCTGTTACTGTGACCCTGTTACTGACCCTGTGACCCTGTTACTGTGACCCTGTTACTGTGCCTGTGACCCTGTTACTGTGACCCTGTTACTGTGACCCTGTGACTGTGACCCTGTTACTGTGACCCTGTGACTGTGACCCTGTGACTGTGACCCTGTTACTGACCCTGTTACTGTTACTGTGACCCTGTTACTGTGACTGTGACCCTGTTACTGTGACCCTGTTACTGTGACCCTGTGACTGTGACCCTGTGACTGTGACCCTGTTACTGTGACTGTGACCCTGTTACTGTGACCCTGTTACTGTTACTGTGACCCTGTTACTGACCCTGTGACTGTGACCCTGTTACTGTGACCCTGTTACTGTGACCCTGTTACTGTGACCCTGTTACTGTTACTGTGACCCTGTTACTGTGACCGTGTTACTGTGTTACTGTTACTGTGACTGTGACCCTGTGACTGTGACCCTGTGACTGTGACCCTGTGACTGTGACCCTGTTACTGACCCTGTTACTGTTACTGTGACCCTGTGACTGTGACTGTGACCCTGTTACTGTGACTGTGACCCTGTGACTTTGACCCTGTTACTGACCCTGTTACTGTTACTGTGACCCTGTTACTGTGCCTGTGACCCTGTTACTGTGACCCTGTGACTGTGACCCTGTTACTGTGACCCTGTTACTGTGACCCTGTTACTGTGACCCTGTTACTGTGACTGTGACCCTGTGACTGTGACCCTGTGACTGTGACCCTGTGACTGTGACCCTGTTACTGACCCTGTTACTGTTACTGTGACCCTGTGACTGTGACTGTGACCCTGTTACTGTGACTGTGACCCTGTGACTGTGACCCTGTTACTGACCCTGTTACTGTTACTGTGACCCTGTTACTGTGCCTGTGACCCTGTTACTGTGACCCTGTGACTGTGACCCTGTTACTGTGACCCTGTTACTGACCCTGTTACTGTGACCCTGTTACTGTGACCCTGTGACTGTGACCCTGTTACTGACCCTGTTACTGTTACTGTGACCCTGTGACTGTGACTGTGACCCTGTTACTGTGACTGTGACCCTGTGACTGTGACCCTGTTACTGACCCTGTTACTGTGACTGTGACCCTGTTACTGTTACTGTGACCCTGTTACTTTCTGGGGAAAGATGGTACCTGCAGCTGACGTCCCTGTTCTCAAGAAACTGGTCCTATACATCCTGACAATGTTTGGCTCGACATACAGCTGGGAATCAGCCTTCTCCGCAATGAACCTTATTCAAAACAAACACCTGCACCAGGCTCACTGATGAACACATGCACCAGTGTCTCAGAGTTGTTCTCACACCATTTTATTACGGTTCAAAGCATTGGCAGGAGACAGAAAGTGACATTTATTTCATCGATGCAGGCCAAGGCCCAGAGTGACTTATCCATGAATATTGCACGGCCAACAGTATCGTTTTGTGCATTCAGATAATATTTATTAATAAGCAACCACTTTTTTGTTCTTCGGCAATATTGATGAAATGCTGCACATGTTTACATTTTAAAAAGAAAAGTTTAACTCAAGTTCTTAGACTACAGGAGGGAATATACCACATCCATCTACCTACATTATGTACAGTATGTGCTATATTTAGAACAAGGGGCGCAACATTCGTTTTTGAAGTGGGGGGTGGGGGGGACATAACGTGGCGGTCTATGGGTCCTCCCATTTTTTGGGGCTAAAGCTTATTTCCTGCATTTTTTTTTTTGCCTCTTTTGCCCTTCTTCTCTATATAGAACAAGAACCATGTAAAAAATGCCCACAGTCATCAAGCTATGTAAAATATCATTATTAAATATTTTTTTTGTGATTGATAAGACTGAAGTAGATCAATGATAATTCACTAATCAATATTGTGTTGCACCTTTAATAACCAACAATTGAACAACTCTTAGGAATAAAGTAGAACGATTTTTGATTGTCTTTATCGAGATATCCTCTATATCAAATTTCAGCCAGAATGAGCCGCCTGCGAACCCCGACCCCCACCAGCCTAGTCAATAACTCAACTCTCTCCCCGACCCCGACCAGCCTAGTCAATAACTCAACTCTCTCCCCGACCAGCCTAGTCAATAACTCAACTCTCTCCCCGACCCCACCAGCCTAGTCAATAACTCAACTCTCTCCCCGACCAGCCTAGTCAATAACTCAACTCTCTCCCCGACCAGCCTAGTCAATAACTCAACTCTCTCCCCGACCCCGACCAGCCTAGTCAATAACTCAACTCTCTCCCCGACCCCGACCAGCCTAGTCAATAACTCAACTCTCTCCCCGACCCCCACCAGCCTACTCAACTCTCTCCCCGACCCCGACCAGCCTAGTCAATAACTCAACTCTCTCCCCGACCCCGACCAGCCTGGTCAATAACTCAACTCTCTCCCCGACCCCGACCAGCCTAGTCAACTCTCTCCCCGACCCCGACCAGCCTAGTCAATAACTCAACTCTCTCCCCGACCCCGACCAGCCTAGTCAATAACTCAACTCTCTCCCCGACCCAACTTCCATCTCAACGTTTTGAAATTCATTGCTTGTCCATTGTTTGCTGCACCGAGTGAATCAAGTGTTTGTTTCTGCAAAAGTTCACCTCAGCGCCATCACAGACAGGTCTTCCCTTGGCTACCTGATCCTGCTCAGATGAGGCATGACAAAAAAAATGACCTAATTTGTACATTCATACATTATCCAAGAATAGAATCAATCGTTCAATAATGGAAATGACCATGATTCCCAGATCCCAGACTGCAGCCTACCAAACCAAATCAAGATGGAACTTTGTACCTATTTACTGATTGTTATGATATACTGAAAAATTCACGTGAGCTCCGTGGACTGGTCTTTCCTGACTGTTTGACACTGCAGGGACAGACACCTGTCACCATCTGACCCTGCTAAGACATGATGAGTATTGTGTTGTGTTGTGACTGTGCACCATGCCAGTGAAGCCCGTAGAGCTGTTTATGCCATATCAGTGTGAAAAGTAGTAAATTAAATAAGGAAACTGATAGATCAATAATGTTACATTGCTATACTGACTGATGTAAACAGTGTGCTGATAAAACGTCAGAAAATTGGCCGCTGGGTTCATCGTTTGATTCAGGTCTAGTGTGATTGAGGCAAAAATAATAGCAAAAGTTAGTGAGCTTTTGGCTAGCTCTAGCATCGTTTGGCTAGCTCTATCAG